>NC_052624.1:208831687-208939187 GCF_016161935.1 Mauremys reevesii
TGCCCCCACTATCAAGTGTACATTTTAATCCACATGGCATTTTAGATAATGATGTTTAAGCGTTCCTGAAATTGCTACTGTACATCACAGTATGACAAAAAGTTTGTAAATTCTAGACTGTAAGCTCTCCCAGGCAGAGATCATGAGTTTTGTTTTGTTTTTTTGAGGGTTTTTTTTGGTGGTTGCTGTTCTGTGAGGTGCCTAGCACAATTTCAGCCTGGTACAATAATAAACAGTCAGAATTTTCCTAGTTCCCTTTGTTTCTTTAAAGGTCAGTGTTTTGATAGAAATCCTGCTAAGCTAAATTTTCTGTTCAATATTATGTTTTTAATCCCCTCCTCGTCCCACCTACCTCCTCCTAAAAGTTAATTTTTTCCCATATGTTTTTGGAATATATTTGTGTTATATTTATTCTTCATGTATCTTTGTGGCATAGTACAGTACTTTACATGGCATAAGTATCTTTCAGTGGTTTGCAAGTGCCAATAGAATCTGACATAGCTCTATGTAACAGGAGATGGTCATAGGCATCATGTCTGATTGCTGCATTTTTCCAGAGACCTCCAAGTTATCCTCGCGGATGACAATCTTCGCAGTAGTGCTCATCCACTTTCCACAGTAACCTCTTCCAACTGCTTCTCCCACCAGTTTCTCTGAGTTAAAACAGTTTGACTATTTCATGGAGTTGTGATTTAGAAAAAAGCAGTTTAGTAGTTTAGCCAGATAATTCACTCCTACCCAAATATGTGAAGAAGTCTTCAGTATTCAAGATAACTACATCAACTAGAATAGCTAATAGTAAACCAGGCTAACTAATCTAAAAATAAAGACAGAATGAGACTATAACTATGAGAGTTAAAGATCCTAGGAAAGAACATAGAGATGTCCACTACAACAACTAAATGAGCATCAGAGTCTTGATTCATAATTGCATAGCATACTGGCAATTATGTTCTTGGTATAACAGATGACTACCTCTAACAGCCAAGTCCTATGAAGGATATTCTACACCTGCATTTATTCTTCATTATGATCAGCTAGTAAGAATTATTTCAAAATCAACATTTAGAGTTAAATAATATTTGGTTTAAAAAAAGATCTGAAGGATATCTTATTAAAAATTCTGAACGGTATTGGAATTTTCAGTGTACAAGCTTGCCATTCTAAACCATTTGATTAAATTTAACCATAGGAAACTCTTCCAAGAGCTAATGAAGCAGCAATTACATCTGAAAAAGGAACCCAAGCCAAAAACTATACCATTCCAATCTCTTTTTCAAATATCATGCAACAATATTTAATCTCCTTGGTTTTGATTTTTCATGTACAATACACATTGGACTTCTGTTTTATATGATTCCAAATGTTTAAAGTCTAAAGGTGAACATGGCATTAGCTGCTCTTTGGTACAATGGATTGATAGCTAATTTAATATGCATCTACCAGCTTTTTTAAAAGAAGAGAAACTAAGATGGCTTTAGGATTTTCTTAATTTTTAAGAAGGTAATCAAACAAATGTATAGTTCATGAAAGGGAATCCAGGTGAATTTAAAAATTATTCAGGTATTTTCTGGGTTTGACTGAAAAGCAGATACTTTTCTAGTTTGGGGCATTGGAACTGGAGTCTTTCACAGTCCAAAAGATACATTTTGACAAATTGTTACAAAAAATGTTGGGAAAAAAAAAGAGGAAATAATAATTTCTTAATTTAAAAAATATATATATCTCTTAGGCCCAATTCTGATCTCGCTGACACCAATTTAATTCAGACAATTCAGTGACATAGCAGGGTTATGTTGGTGTAAATTAGATCAGTATCTGGCCCTCTATTTTCTTCCGGCCCATAAAAGAAGAACTGTTAATACTGGATAATGGTTACATTTGCAATATGCTTTGCAGACACGGATTGTTCTGTCTTTTCTGCATCACTGTGAACAGCACTACAAAAAGGGGTGATCCTTTGTGCAATATAAGAAGCAGCTAGAAGAATCTAAATACAGCCTAGCCAATGAAGGTGATCTTGTTTTATTTCCAGTTATTCAGCATTTCTTTATCACAGGCAATAGAACATTTTAGCATAATAATTCAGAGGTCTTGGGATACAGAAGACAGAGAAATAATGTTGAAAAGCAATTCTTCACATTTGGCTTTCACTACATCAAGTGCAAACTGTGAACTTAAACACGAAAATACAATTTGCTCCTTCCTAAAGTCTACATTCTTATCTCTTGAAAAGAACACACATTCATTTCCAATGCCTCAAGGTAAAGACTAAGGCATCTATCACAAGTACAGAGAATATCTGAAGGATTTAGAAGCAATCTTTTCATAATGTTTCTTTGGAGGGGAAGCAGGGTTATGAGTTACTCAAAATTCATAAAGATTATTAAGTTTACATCCACACAGCAGATATGCCGCCATTGTATTTCCCATCTACAGTGTCAGTATTCCTGTTCTCACCCGCTGAGAATTTATGTTTGGTTCAGGACAGTCATCCATTTTGTGGCATAGTGTGCTACTGCACAAAATAAAGGTTCTGTTCTATTACAATAATGAATTGCTTTTAATGGGACATACCCGTAATAGTCACACTGTTCGGATTCGGTGTTCATAGTACTCTCTCTATTACCTTTCAGTTAAGAGATTTTAAGAGGCAAGTCATTTCTTACTTCAGCAGGTTAGTTCTATATTATCAACTCGGATATTTTTGTACACAATATTTGAAAGACTGCTCTATCCTCTAAAGCTCTGTCTCTTACTGGAGTCTGCCACTAACAGCAGTGACCCTTTCTGATAAGAAAAACTGATCAACTGCAAGCTTTCCTATTAATGAATCCAACTTTTTCAGACAGTCTAAACTAAGCCTATGGGTTTTGTGTTTTTCTTCTTAGACTTCTTTGAGGCCCATGGAAACTTATGAAACAGATTTTTCTAGTCCTCCCAGGAGCAAGACTAGGTTCAGAACTTGACCTTCGAAACAGAGAGGTCCACAAAAGCCAGAGTGGCTGATAGAATTGAGCATTACTCTCCTCTGCCTAACATAAAGCAAACTACAACATGTGACATAAGGCAATATTAGTGGGAAATGTCAAGCAATGTATCAATAGGGGGTCGGGGGGGGGAATATTAGGTTTTGACCATATTGAAAAACTCCAGCACTGCACAATACAATTTTGCTTCTACCACAGTTTTAATTATTTAAGGTGGAGGCACTATATTCTTTTGAAAGAAGGACATTCTCATTTGGAAGAAAGATTTCATTACAAATCACTGAAAAAAATTACTGTGGTTTATCACAGTTTATTTATCTTTAGGACTTTTGATTATCTAGTTCTAGACTTGTTGTGGCATATACTCAGGTACTGTAATGTACAGAAGTATACAGAATCCCACAACAATACAGGAATGAAAATATAAAAAAATCCTAAAGGCCTGATTCTGCTTTCACGGGCACTGATGTAAACCTTTTCAATCAACTGAGGGGCAGGGATGTGAAAACAGAGTGAGAAGAGAATCAGGCCCTAGTATTTTAAATAAACCTCTAAAATAATTTTTGGAAAAATAGAGGTTTGTTCAAGTGTTGGTCCAGGCCCTCAAAAAAGAACACAGGAATAATCAGATAAAATAATGTGTATGATGAAGTGCTATATGAGACCAAAACATAGGCCTATGCTGCAACTGAACTCAGCTGGAATTGATGTACAAAAGTGCTACAGTGTCTGACACAAATAAGGAGCTACTCTCTCATCAAAGACCAGAGGATTTAAATGGCTAACTCCCTCTAGAGAGAGTTCTGTGTATAAATCCCATGCTCATTGATGGGAGAATGAATCCTGAAATCTCCATGACCTTGATGTGGAATATGCATGTTTACCCCTTTCACCTCTTGCACATAACGGAATAGATCTTTTGGTTTTGTGTACTTTACCAGGCATTCAGTTAGAAAAAGCAAATTTTGGAGCAAGAATGCTAAGCTATTTAGGCAGAACACAGTGAATCAAAAACTGCAAAACTTCAGCTTTCAAAAATAGCCTAAGTGACCTCTTACAATACTCTGACCACTCCATTCCAAGCAGGAGGCAACCCCTGTGAAGAGCGAATTCTGGCAAGTTCTCTCTTCACAGATGATGCACAGCTTAAGCTATAATGAGTTTTTGGGTTACAAATGCTGAACGCATTAATATTCCTTGATGATAATTATCACAGTATAAGCACCTTTCCCAATGTGAGCAGCATAAAGCAACTGAAGCAGCATTTTTACTACATTTGAAACAAGCTGGAAAATGGGATTTTCTACTCTTGTAACCTGAGGTCAACATACATCGAGCTATGCATATTAAATATATCTATATCTATGATCTATATATTTACACACACACATTCCATTAGTTCCCTCAATTTTCAAATAGAGAGACAGAGACGCACACATTTTCATTACACTCCCCAAACTAAAAAAAATCCTTAATTTTCTTTTAAACAGAACCCAAATGGTTAGTAAGTAGGATATGCAGGCACTGCTTTGAAAATGAGATGTATTTCTAAAGTGCCTGAAGTACATACTGTGGGCAATAGCAGTGTACATGGTAGGTTGACAATGAAGAAACAAAACAAAAAACAACACTTTCAATAGATATTCACATAAATGAAATATAAAATTAGAATAGAGCACTGCCCTCCATTGTTGCATATTCGAAACGAAGCATAATATTTAACACTGAGAGATTTAAGGGCTGATAATACACATGGATTACACTGGCCATAATTATACATTTTTTTTTATATGTAACACTTTAAAATACAGCTCCTTAACAGGCCCAGTCCCTAGGAATCAGCACACAGCTTGAGCAGTGAGATGGGCTCTGGTGATATCCCTGGGGACCAGAGGCAAAGAAGCATCCATCTAAGCTTCTGAGTGCCAGTGGAACTGCTCTTTATCTGCTGCTGCAGCCCTGAGACTACAGTATCCCTGCTGCGCAGTCTGCACTCCTCCACATGGGGCACCGATCTGTGGATCCAAGTAGCTGCATATCCATTGGCCCTGTCACCTGACTGGTTCACCACCAAGCCTTTGCATATCCCTGGACACGAACAGCATGAAGGTGTGTGGCCCCTCATATCTGACACCCAAAACCTGCTTGCTCCCCCATAAAGTGGAAAGATCTCCATTACCCTACATATGGGGCCTGCATCCCTGCAGAAGGTGGCAGAGGACCTGTTTTTTAATTTAAATAGGCACTGTTGTATTTTAAGCTAAAGCCGTTTAATTATCATACAAGTATTTACTGAGGATTAATTAGAATGTAATAAGGATCTACAACATACAGGTGTTTATCAAAGATGACTAGGTTCCTAATGATCAATGTATTGTTTGATTAACACCTCCATACAATAAACTGTCTTATTAAATCTACATTTTAAATGCTGGAGATCCTAAAAATATTATATATTGATTTATCTTGTTAATCTTAGAACAGGGTAGTAATTGATTTTTCCCTTCTACTACTCCAAACTTAAAAAGTGTCCATTGTTAAAGCCTTTACACCGTTAAGAAGGCTTTATTAAAAAAAAAAATCACACTCCATTTTTTTTTAAATGCTACAATACTGGTTTAGTATTCTGTGCAAATAGTCTCAACAGAGCTTTCTTTTAACATTGACAACATGAGATTCAGTTTGAACCCCTAATCTGAAAAACGGGAATTGATTCAGGTGTTTTGTAGGTGTGAAATCTGCTGAATGCATTTGTGCCATGTTATCCTGCACTTCATTTAGAAAATACACCACGCTACAACCATTTCAAGGACTGAAGCATAATTTTTACTTATGTGCTGCAAAATGTCTTAAAATCCCATTTGAATATATGGAAAGGTTTTGGGAGAACCTTTGCTAAATATTTAACAGCACTATTGGCTTATTAAATACTATAATGTGAAAGCCATGAAAGGATGATATACTGCGCTCGCCATTTATTTTCACTTAACACTGGTGCTCGTTTTGAACGCTGTACAAGCCCATTCATCAGCTGAACCAAGGCATTCTAAAAAGTACTCCTTGCTAGCAGATAAATATGGTCAAAGCACCTTTTTATTACAAAAAATGACTAAAATCTCTTTGGTTAAATGTGTCAAAATCTGTTTCACTCTGGTTGGGAAAACCTCACAAAACATTTTAAAATACTGTATTTAAAATTAATAATAATACAATGAAGTCATGCTAGCACAAGATATGCTGCTTAGAAGAAAGGCAAACCTGGGGCATAGGGGAAGATACAGGTATATAACATGCAGTTTCAGTTTAAATACATGGTAATTCCATAACTGACCATTTTGTAGGAGGAAAATTGAATACATTTCGATGCACATCAAAATGAATTTGACAACTACATAATACAGTGACAGTGATGTTAAAAATATATAGATTAGGCAGAAAATATTCTACTGAAGTAACCACCTCCAATAATACAGAATCACAATAACTTGGCTCATAACAATATACACGCACGCACGTGCAGTATGAATCAGTGAAAAAAAAATTCAATCCACAATGAGACATATTAATATAAACTAACAGAAAAAAAGATCTCTTGCCACTGAATAGCCTGCAGATTGTGCATTTATTCTGTAAACACTGTAACAATGATTATCTGTCCTTCCAGTTCTCAGTGGAGACTCCTGCTTTTGAAAATGTCTTGTGGTGACTTACTAAATTCAGGCTATTTCAATTAGTATTACTGCACATTAAAAATTAATTGCATTAAAGAGTGGATTAAGGTTTAAATTTCAATTCTACAGTGTGTGCGCTAGAAATGACAGCTAAAAATCAATGCTCTCTGGCCCATAATCGGAAGTGTGTACAACTGAATAGTGTGGAACTGGCGTCACTGATAAAGCAGTTTTAAGAGACATGATAGTTCAATTGAAGGTGTGTCAGTTCTAATTCCAGATTTAAATTTGAATGCTACATGGTCATAATATTAAGAGAAAGAAGAGAGGGAAAACAGCTGTATTGCAATGAAAAAACAAATGTACACAGTCCCAAAAAAGATGATAAAATCTATATTTACTGTTCAAATAAAAATTCACGTACATGCTCCCAAGTGAGAAAATTTCTAACAAGGTAAGATGACAACCTGAATGTTACATGGTGAAAAAAATGTTTTCCTTATTTAAATTATATTGTTCTTGGCATAATCCCTGAAATAACAAATTAGACCCCAATCAAACACCTAAAAATGTGCACAGCTTTACTCCCATGAATAGTCTCAAAGAAGTCACTCGTGTGCATAAAGCTACACACGTGCCTAAGTGTTTTAGGATCAGAGCCTTACAATTGACATTCACACCAATGAAGACATGCCAGAAAAGACCTTCCTAAGCTCCCCAATCAGAGATGCATAGAGAGTGCAGACATGCCACCATGCCAGGTCCTCTGCAATACTTTGCATATGGAAGGGTGCCTCCACACTCAATGGGGGAGGCATTGGAGAAAAGGAGAGCTGGGGAAGGCAGCCACAGGATCCACAAATGCACACACTCAGCAGCAACCTGTACAAGTCATGCAGGAGGGTTGCAGTTCTATTCCCATCCATAAATTGAAGCAGCAACTCAGGGATGACTGGTGCCAAAGATCCATGCCTTGGCCCTAAATTGGGCAAATGGGGGTGATTTTTTTCTCCCTAGCTTTCTCAGTTCAAAGCATGTAGCATAATGACTTGGCTTTTATGTAGGTGAAGTGAATGTCTACCTTCTATTTTACTGGCTGATAAATCAGTTATTACACGTTCTTCTGATTGCAGCTGCTTCTTGTCCACTAAGGACACAGCTTGTTTGCTTGTGGGGTACCCTATGACAGCACTGACACCTTCATGTTATCACTGTATGCTTGTGTTGCTTAAAAAAGGGAATATCTTTAATATAAATCTTGTTTTTAATCCCCAGACTAAGAACAAAACTTGCCAGAAGCATCTTAAAATCATGGCACAAAATAGACACCCATGGCTGGCCTGTGCCAGGTGACTCGGGCTCACAGGGCTAAGGCTGCGGGGCTGTTTTCTTCCTGGGTAGATGTCTGGGCTCGGGCTGAAGCCCGGGGATCTAGTAACCTGCGAGGTGGGAGGGTCCCAGAGCCTGAGCTCCAGTCCAAGCCTGAAAGCTTACACAACAATGAAACACCTCCGCAGCCAAGTCAGCTGACATGGGCCAGCCACAGGTTTTGCTTTGCTGTACAGACATACCCACAGGGGCCAGAAAAAAAAACAGAAAATATTTTTGTGATTTAATATTACAAATAAACCACTGACAATTCAACTGCATACTGCCTTTACCCTCCAACATTAATTTATCATGAAAATAATTAAAAACAAAAATCTCATTTCAGTTCTTTTCTGAACTGTACAATGTGCGGGGGCTAGGAGAAAGGGGGAAAATGTATTATACTTGCTATAAATTCAGCATTGTTTCAGTCTAAAAACTGTTAGCAAAAAATGACATTTTTATTAGCATTAAATTCATCCTCTTTTAAGAGCAGATGATGAAGAACACTCTGAGACTAGTCAACTAACCAAACTGGCATCAATAAAGTACTGCAAAGCCACCCAGGATACCAGAGTTTGGAATTGAACTGTGATTGGTCTGTACCTAAGAGAAAATATGATGTCCAAAATGTTTCTAAAGATCCCCTGTGCTCCACTGATGTCCAACAGCAAGTTTGGCGTCAAGAGAGTAAAGAAGATAGGAAGTAATAATAACAATAAAAAAATAATCTGGTGCAAATGGACCCCAAGGTGTAATAGTCATCCCCATGCAACAATCACCCTTCACTGCAATTTACTGATGTTGTTTCATTACAATACAGCATATAAAGGTGGCAATATTCAGGCACACTATTTAAAGCTACGTGATTTGCAGCACCAGTCGTGGCTGGTATTGGCCCAGGATCACAGCAAAAGAAAGGACAATTTCAGTGGAGACTACTAAAAATTGTATATTCTTGCCAGCGTGCGAGCATTTGTGTGGATAGGTGGTTCTTATGAGATTTAGCTGAGAACCATAGAAATCAGCTTTGTAATAAAATAATATGATATATTTGGTAGAGGATCCTTCAAATAAACTGTACCTCAAAATTCTTTACAGAGGTAAAAAAAAATCTGGTCACAGATTTAAATAATAAACAACAGAACAGGGATAAATTTAAAAGATTTAAGCAAGGGAGAAAAATATATGTCTTCACACGAGATTTTGAAAACATGTGATGGAGACAATGAGAAAGAGACATGGGAAGATTTTTCCAGGCGGCAGAAGATGCAGAGGAGATAGATCTTGAATCAACAGTGACAATGGGCCAGATTCTCAGAATATGTAACAGACTTCACTGACTTAAATTGATCTATATTCATTTACACCTGGATCTGGTGTATACTGAGGATCTGGGCCTTTGTGAGGAGTGACTGAGAGAAGATCACTTTAGCAATGTAACTAGACTGAAGTCGAGAAAGACAATGTAATGTCCATGGAGGATTATCCATAAACAGGAAGGATGAATTTTAATTGTTTTCTGAAATGAATAGAGTTGTTTGAGGCAGGTGTTGTGGCAGAAAGGCAGGCAATAGCATTCTGCACAGGTTGAACAATCATAAATAAAATAAGTAATTTAATACTTAGTATTTATGGCATTTTAGCATGTTTATATTCAAAGCACTTTAGATACATTAACTAATTTATTCTCAAAACACCATTATCCTCATTTTGCAAAATGAAGAGAGGTTAAGTGACTTGTCCAAAGCTACGGAGTGATGTGGATGAGGATATCGGCAAAGTTGGAGATGAAGGACAGACACGTGCAAATTTATGGAAAAGATGAATTTGCCTACATAGGACATGGTGCACTCGGAGAGTTCCAAGTCAAAGGCTATTGCAAGGATATGGTCAGAACCAACAAAAGGGAAGTCTGAGTTGAGTATGGAGACAGAAGAGGAGTTAATGGTGTTTTGGAATGCTTCTCTTGCAAAAGAGGAGTACTTCCATCGCGGAGACATTTAGTTCAAAGAGACCAGTAAAATCACAAGTTTGCAGAAAGGGTGGACTGGGAAGAGCCACGCTGAAAGCCTTGTATACAAAAATATTAGCTTTCTAAAAGTGGGAGTTGACATAAAATATGAGATGACCCAGATAGCGTATCACAGATATTGGACAGAAAGGCCCTGAGAGGTCACGTAATCTATTCCCATGCATGCCAGTGAAGGATTTTTCCCTACAGGACATTTTCTGGAGTATGCAATATAAATGTAATGGCAGGTAAAATTTGAGCATTTCTATTATAAATGCCTTCTTTCAGCTACTCACAACTTTACAACACGTTCAACTAGTGAGCTGAAATTTTACGGACCAGGCCGCTGCCCAAAGGTGATATTTTTTATTTATTTATTTTATTTATTTCCCTCCCCATTAAGTCTTGCAAGATTTTTATATAAGAGCAGTAGTGCTCAAGTGACTGGGGGTTGAAAGTTCAAACTTAACAGGGAAATGTCACTCAAATGCAAAGAAGTGTATTTGACTGTTCTGGTGATAACTGGTTTTGATTTGATCATGTTATGACAGTTTGAAAATCACACTTTGCACTAATGCAGTACTTTGGCTATGTTTTTTAGCCCATTTTACCAAAGTTCTAAGCAAAGGGAGGGCTGTGTTACCCACGAATGAGTGGCTAATTTAGCTATGTGGTAAACATGCACATCTCTTAAACTGAGCACTGCATTGATCAGGGCCCTGTAGGAGACCAGGTTGTTCGGGGAGTTTTTTTGTTGTTGTTTTTTTTTGCAAGTGATCTTCTAATGCCTTAGGCCTCATCCATGTGTGCGATTGGGGGCACTGACAGAGAAGATACAGAAGTTTTCCCTCTTGCATAGGTGGTGTCTAGTCAAAGAGTTATATATAAAGGAATTACTATTATGTTTTTAAACCATGGAATTCTAATAAAATAATACATAAAGGAAACATTCAAGCTACATAGGCACTCAAAACTCAGGCACTCAAAACACCTATTGTGCATATGTTTCCTGACAGTTTTCAATCACATAAAATACACTACTTTTTAAATCATACAGTCTAATATCCTGATTTTGTCTACAAACTTGGAACCTGCACCCTGTAAGATGAGTGCAGTGAATGAGGCAGGGTTCTGAAAGATCCCTTGTTTCATACACTGTGGATAATTTAAGGCGGCTAAGTACTACATATGTGATGGTCATATTCAGTGATTAAAACAATTTATCATATGCCCCTGTAATCTATCATACATCTTTGATCATATCACCTTCACTCTGCCCACTGCTTCCTCTTCTACCAGACCTATCCTAGCAACTTATCCTAAACTGCTCATGATCTTGCCATACTAAAACTGGTAACTTTATATCACGGGGAAGGAAATAACACCTGTTCCTAGATCGGACAATCCTGAGATATTGATTTTAAAGTTTTGACATTTTTATACACAGAAAAGCTAATTTAGGTAAATTTTAGGGTTTTAATATTTATTAGTTATATTTGTTTCCTTCACATCACAGCCCTGTACAATTGTACTCATAGTAACTAAAGCATCTTCTTTACAAGCTGAGGAATATTATAAATAGGCCCACGTAAATTTTTTTTAAAACTCTCAAACACATTTGTAACCCTTTACACTATAATTACTCTCTCTCATTAATGGATATCATTATGCACATGCAGGCGCTCATACATACATAACTGTATATGCGCTCAGAGAGACAGGCACGAGTGCATATTTTAAGCAGGTATCACTGTTTTAGCTGACTATCAATTTTTCACTTCCCTCCTCACCACACAATATTAAGTTTATCACAAACATGAATATGCACAAACACATTCTGACCTTATGCATTGTCTGCAATTGATGCCAAACAGAAAATATTTAGTTTAAATATAATTCCAATCTCCAATAAGCCATTTAAAATACTAGAAATAGAGGGTGTACAGTAGCTGTACCACTATGAGGAAAGGAGAGAAAGATACTTTTCTCAGTAAGGATCACTGAGTGTGTCACTGGTTAATTCCTGCTCTATGCTCCTCATTAGCATTACTCTCAAGTTTCTGGTTATCATATCCGAAATATTAAGACATAATAAGTACAAAGGTGCAGATAATTGGATATTAACCAGAACATACTTGACTGGGCAGGAGGTAGGGCTTTGCTTAAACTAATCCTGAAATGTATTAATCACCAATTAACGAATGGGTTTCAAATTCATTTTCTATTATAGAACACCTCCGAGTATCTAAGCTTTTTCTAACAAAATGAATTGGAATAACAGGCTAGGAATTAGAAACACTCCAATTTGAGGCTGGCCTGAATTAATTCCCTTTAGCCTGTTGTCAAGTTTATTGAAAGCAAGAGTTACAGTATGGCTGAGAAAACAAAAAGGCTGAGAAAATAAATACATTTTAGGGCATCACCACTTTCATTTAAACTCTATCTGTATGTAACAAATGGCCGTGCAGAAGCTAAATATTGCATTGGAGAAATGCCACTGCATCATTTAAGTGCTTAAGTGCAAACAGAGATCGCTAAAAAGATAGATTAAGAACTGAATAAATACTGGCACATATTACCAATTAATCATCTACTAATTATTTTCATTACTATACAAAGACAAGCATTCTGCCTTTTGTAAAAAGTACCGTAAGGCACCATGGTGATCCGAGCAAAACAAAAACAAAAAACCAAACAAAAAAGTAAGTTCATGTAGCTAATACAACACCGTAAAAAAAAGTTAGGAGCATCTGAGCTTGGAAGCCTTACTCCCCAGAGTCAAGTAATTTTGCTCATAGACTCTTTTACCTTAACTTTGAAGTTTTACCAAACACAATATACTAGTCAGAAATGTCTGTATATTTTTGCTGGGCTACCTGGCTGCAGATAGTTACTATATAAATGAACAATAGTTTTTATTTTCTAAATGTAACTCCAAAAAAGAAGAAAGAATCCAAACAAAACCTCTTTTAAAAACTAGCTACTTTTTTATGTTCTTACTTTTCCAGGATTAAATTTTTATGGATGCTTTAAATGTATGCATCACATCTTTTTATTATTTGAAATAGGTGTGCCTGCTACTGTACCAGAAAAATAAAAGAGAGAGAGATCCTTAGTGTTACTAATGAAGAGAATTATATCAGACATGGTTGAAGTACTATTATTCCCCTTTCCTCTCGCTCTTCTCACTGTCCTTGGCATTATTTACTTTCATGTGAATTGCAAGTAAATCCGTATTATCCATATCTCTGTTTTTTTCCTTAATGTGTTGACTTTAATTTTAGTAAGTCTTAAATAAGCACTTACTGAAGATGAAGTAAGATATGCAAGCAAGTAGTCCTTTTATCAACAATTTTGCCATAGAAATACACAAACATTTCAATGGCTCTTCATTAGCAAACAAATCAACAAGTGATATTTTAATGCATGACTTTATTCCATCTCTGTGGGGACTGTAGTTGAGAGTGTGATGTACAGTACAGAGAAAGGAATCATCAGCCACAATGTCCCAGGGCTCTATCCATTGAGGACTTCTCAGCCTCTGCTTAAAGAGTGCATTTAATTGACTGATAGACAGTAGCTTCTTTGTTCACAAAAGACAGCGAAGTAATGGCAGCTTGAAAATCGTACCATCTACGGGATCTCCTGAGACTAGTAACAGGGGGATATGTGTCAGGAATAAATAAATAATCTAATTATTAAGCCACTTCCTGTCAAGTTAACTCCAATTTGTTGGCTTTTGAAGGCAACAAAACGAGGCATTTTTCCTCATTATGCTTCTCTTTTTATACCACTGGTAATCACAGGCGGATTAAAGGGTGCCTGATTGGTTTTTTTGTCAAGGAACTGAGAGGCAGCCAACAGTACAGAAAAACAGAGTTGGGGTTAGAAGAAATTTCATGCTTGTCTCCTTTCCAGCTCCCTAACAGCCCACATGGCTGCCCCATACAGTGCCGCCAGCTGTACAGCAAATGTGTACCCCTCCAAGTGCGGCCTACCAGGCCACAGGCTCCATCCTGAGAGCTGTGAGATACCTTGCAATCTTGGCAGGTAGCTACTGCTGTCATAGGCATAATTCTAAAGGTGACCTACGAAACCCCATCAGCTCACCAAATGCAACAATATGAACAGCTGAAGTTCAACACCCACTCTCCATATTGGTTTCTTTTGTTTTGTTTATTGCACTAAATGGACTCGAAAGCAGGAAGAAATCTAAAGGAATAGCTCATCAAGGAATTGGGGGTTTCTTTGCTAGGAATGTGAACAATTTAAGAATAACTACTGTGGATTTTAATATTTAAACTGTATTCTATAGTGATCGTTAACACATATCAAAAATGTGCAAAAGCAACTGTTAGGGCTGCAGTACAAAAGGACAAAAACAAAAAGGAACAAAGGGAAAGATGACACTGCCTTTAATTCATCCTGCAGTGGCTAGGTATTACAACATATACTGTATGGTATATAACAGCACACACCAATTGGACTCCTTACACTACCGAGATAGAAGAGAGCAAGGTTAGAATCAAGTGGCATTCTGATCTTTAAATGCCCCCCTTTCTTTAAAAGAAATTAAAATGGAAAGAAATTGATGCAAAATATTGGCTTTTTGGTTGTTTTGTCCCCTCTTCCCCCCAAACTCCTTAATAAAAAAATAATTATGGACTCTTTCCCAAATTTAATTTTTCAAAATCCAAGTTGTTTGAGTTACACAGGAGAAAAATAAAACATCTGAGCTGGGAACATTTCCATATTAGTTTTTTACTTCATATTGTGTGACTTTAAAATGCCTCGATAGACTTTCCCGAAAAACTGTGTGGGGGAAAAAAAAAAGAAAAGAAAGAAAACTGCTCCTGGGTCAATCTGAAATCTAGATATCATCTCAAATCAGAGTAGCTCTGTGGCTGAAATCATATAACCCTCGGAATTAAAAACTGGAGTTTGAAACTGGAAGGGGTGACATGACTTTCAGTTTAGTGCTCTAGATGTTTACAGCTGCATTTGCCCTTTGTCAATACATCTTGAATTTTTTGTTAAATTGCTCAGATAATTAAAGCCTCTTCATATTTACAGTCTGCTTCATTGGTACCATGAATTCTGTTTTCAGTTACTGTCTGCAAATTCCCTCTCTGCACAATTTCATACTAAGCAATAACACTTCATTTTACATAAGTTTTATCTGATGTCCCCATACAGAGCTGCCAGCTGTACAGCAAATGTGCAGTTCTCAAACTGAGGCCTACTAGGCCACAGGCTCCATCCTGAGATCTGTAAGGCACCTTGCTGTCATTGGCAAGCTTTCCCTGCTATCACTGTTACCATCTCTCCACACTACACACAACTTAAAATCATCTGATTATTAGAATTTGTGGTCCACACTCCATTTTATCCTTTATTTAATCTATCCCCAGATCACACATTTGTTTAAATGTTTTGGCTGGTTTACAAATCATGCAGCCATCTGCACAGTAGGTGTGACACCATTTTTTAGACAAAAGTTACATTACAAAACAACAAAGATAAAGTCATTTGAAATGCTTTGGTGTTTGTTATTCTGCCTGGTTTGCTTGGACCAACTCTAAGAAATAAATAGAATTATTTGTGTAAATCGATGAACATCTATGAAAAACAACACCCAGCAGAACACAGAGCTTGCTCCATTACCTACGTTAATATCATGACAGCTGAGGAGAGATGACCTGGCCCACTTCTCATCTCTCCTGTACAGATGGCTATTAAAGAGAAAGTATCCCTTTTGTATGGTCCATGTAGAAACCCTTTATGGGCTTTTCAAATAAGCCAGCATTGCCCACATGAGGGTAGCTTTCTGTTAGTATTAAACAGCACAGATTTCATCTTTTTTTTTTTTAAATCCAGCTCCTCATGAAATAGCCAACATTTCATCAGATTTAATACCAAAAGAAGATTTTCTGGATGTTACATGTTTTTTGCATTTTTCAAACCACATAATATAGTTTACTCTAAGTTTTTGAAAACTTCTTGCTAACAATGAGCGTAAACATGAGATTCCCAAGTACCCAAAATATTTTTTGATGCTAAGAGGGTAGTATCATTTTTCCCCCTGCAATGTGTTAATCTCCATTCCTTGTTGCTGACAAGTCAGTGAAAGCTGATAAACAAAAGGAAGTCTGTGCCTCTTCATGTTCTAGTGGGCAGATCCATATATTCAGATTTTTTTTCCCAAAGACATGTAAAAACCCCTCACACAAGAGAATCATTTTTATTGTATAGTATTTAAACTGAAATTCTGAAGAAGTGATATTTGCGGTTACAAACGTGCAATGAATATTAGTCACATAGTGCTGCTTACGGTATATGTGAAAGAAAAAATGTTTTTCATGACCTTAGGCATTAGACAAACTACAGAATGTGTAAATGTCACTTACTATTACAATTAGACTAAAATGTTATTGGTGTGTACAAAGCTGATTTATGCATTTCCTTTGTCTTGACATCAGCAATGTATTCCAAATATAACATAATGCATGCTGCATGTGTCTGCATGTGAGACAAATAAAATTATTTTTACATATATATATATATATATATATACACACACACATATATATATAAACATATACACACACACACATATATATACATATACACACACATATAAAATACATTATATGTATGTGCGTGTGTGTGTGTGTGTATATATATATATATATATATATATATATATATATATATATATATATTTAAAAATCAATGATATATTCAAATATCATGGATTTGCAATAAACGATTTCTCCAGATCTCAGTGTTTATACATTGCTTGTCAATTCAAGGCATAGTTTTCAATTTTCATTTCAGATGAATTAATGCATTATTTCCAAAAAAGTGCTTTAGGACTATTACTGTCTCAGCACAGACTCTCTTAATCAATCTATGGGCTTGGTCTAATGCTCACTGAAGTCAATGGGAGTCTTTCCATTGACTTTGATACTGGTTTTGACTCTAGTTTTGTCATTATTTTCATGCTACGGGTTTTTTTTTTCTGATCCTTGCCCACAATACACCCTTCTCTCAAACACCCTTCTGTCAAAAACCACACACTTCAACTCACAGACAATTTATACCAGATATGAAATTTAAGGCAAACTCTTAAAAAGACATACATATATCTATTAAAAACTGGAGATGTGAAAAACCACTGCATCCTAGTGATGCCACAGCCTGGCCCCTACCACCACAACTTTTCATGAGGACTGTGGTTATCGCTACAGAGCCATGGCTTGCTCTCTACAGTCAATGTAAGTTGCAGTGAACTACAAAGATTGTGGCTGTTTTTCCCCTTTTATCATTCTCTTTGTCAGCCTGATCAGCCTTCAATGGTAAATGTGCTGCTCTGTTGTGCACAGCCAGCGGCTCGCAATTTGCTCACTATGTTCCATGAGACAGTTGTTTGTGGCTGTTTGGAACACATTTACCTCTTTGGGGATTTATGCGCTAGTTGCAATGCCAACTTCCATAGTGATAGAGATTTCTTTCTAACTAAAATAGATAATTAGAGGCTGGTAATTATTGGTCAAGAATTATCAGAGTGAAAAAAATTAAGCTCTTCATAAATAGTTCTTGGCAAAGTCATCACTTTACATTATCTCATGCCTAACAGCACTTTATTCAGAGCACTTACAAATTTACACTACTGCTGTTGAGCCTCATAATTTTATATGGGGTAATTCCTTTGCTGAGTTAAACACGTCTGAACTCCCTTGATTCTGATCCACTT
Organism: Mauremys reevesii; assembly: GCF_016161935.1. Lineage (NCBI taxonomy): Eukaryota > Metazoa > Chordata > Testudines > Geoemydidae > Mauremys > Mauremys reevesii. The sequence continues at coordinate 208,849,487 of NC_052624.1, forward strand.
TGTGTGTGTGTGAAACAATTATAGACATTATGGCTACACTTCAGTTTACATGCTACTACGTCAAGTAATACAAATGTAAAGAAATAGGTAGAAGAAAAAATCTTTACCATATTTATTTAAAATAACAGGTGGAGGGGTATCTTTCTGCACACTTGGGTCAAATGCCAACACTAAACTATGTGAGCTAAACAAAGAGACACCAGGAAACTTCTCTCATCTCTAGACATCAAGAGACAGTTTATTTTCGAGAACAACTGCTAAAAAGCTTTGTATCTTATTCAGAGGAAAAAATAAAAGAAGAGAGGAATTATAGATATGTTTTCTTACACCTCACTGAGACAATATTAAAATATGTCTGGGTTTGGATTTTTTTTCCAAATAGATGCAAAGCTATAAAATAGTTTTACTGACAAATATGTTTGCATTTGGCAGTTTCCTCTAGAAACAAAAGTACCTTCATCCATCTGGATCCAAATTTGCATGTAAATAGATGGTGTATTTAAAAAAAAAAAGCTTTGTAGCACTTTCTGTCCACAAGACTCCTCTATAGCATTAATGCTAAACAGTGTGCAGTTTAAGAAAACTTGGATGTTACTTGACATGGTCTAAAGGAATAAACACAGAATTGGGGGTCAGGAATTCCTGAGCTCTCTGCTACTGACTACCTATATGTAGCCTTAGGTGAGCAGTTTTCAGCCTTTTTTCATTTGTGAACCCCTGACAAATTTCAAATAGAGGTGCGGAGCCCTTTGGAAATCTTAGACATAGTCTGCAGACTCCCAGGGATCACAGACCACAGGTTGAAAACCACTGCCTTAGGTAAAGTATTTCACTTCTCTGCCTCTGTTTCTCTGTCTATAAAATGGGCATGATAAATACTTATCTGCATACCTTACCACGGGTATGCTGTAAGGATTAATTAAGCTTGTATAATTTACATTTTTGAAATGTTGTAAAGTGCTATATAGCTGATAAGTATAATTACTAACAAAAGCCATCTCTCTGAAATCCTTTCAGTATGAGACTTGCATATAAACAAATGTAAATTGTTTTGTTGTCAAAGATACTTAAGGTTACACCTCACTGGGTCATCTGCAGATTTTATTTTCCATTAGGTGGCATAATCCATCTTGCTAGGTTGATTGAAATGTATAATAAAATCTGTAAAATCACTATACGCCTTCTTAACAGAGAAGAGTAAGCGGCTTTTCAAATAGCCTCTAATCCCTCTTCCCCTGCTAAATGACTATTTGATATTATATTTGATTAGACAAAAACACAGACGGACACACTACCTAAAAATATCTACCCTCGGTGGAGATATTTTAGCCAACAAAGTAATGCCGCTTGCCTTATTTAAAAGACTAAGTTTCATACTTGGATTTTTTAAACCTATATTTGCCTTAGTGACCTTCCATAATGAATCCACTCTCTCTGGATGTTAACAACATGAGTCCAATTTAAGGCCGATGGCGTTGGCCAATGGACAGAATAATTACAGGGATCCTATCAATCTGTTTAGGCCACAAAATTGCTGAGAACAAACATTTTTTCTTTAATCAGTTAACCATCTTCCTTTCTGTCTTAATGTCTCTCCTATTCTTTTCTGCCTCTGTTATTTTTAAAATAATCTTATGTTTTTCTGTTCTCTGTCTTTTCCCCCATTCTAATTGCTATTCATTTCTGCTGTCTCATTTAGTAGTTCGTTCTCTGTTCCCTACTGCTTGGGATGGGGGCCTCAACTGGTGGTTCCAGGGATATGATGATATGTGCCCTTGCAGCTTAGCTGAAGGCCATGGAAGCACAGGAGAAAAATAATCATCATCTGTTTCTGTAGCCATCTTCATTAGAGACTGCTGTGGGAGCAGGGATGGAAGGTTGGTGGGCCTTCACTGCCTGCTAGTCTCGGAAGCACAATGCATGGATGGTGTGGAAGGACAGACATGGGGTTGTGCAACTTTCCCCACCACCACTGCTGTTTTTTCCTTTGCCCTATCATTCCTCCGAAGTCATCTGGGAGCCCTCAAATTAGGAAAGTCTAATCCACGTCTATCAATAAATATAATACAAATATTGACAGCCTAGGAAGCCAATAATGGTAAAATACTAATCCAAATGGAAAATATATCTCCTGAGATGGGGATATAATGTCTGAAGCTGAAGGTATGTGTTGCTCTCACAGTCCATCTGAGTATTATTAAACCCCTTGATTTTTATCTACTCCCTCCTGCCTTCCTGGACCATTCGCTCTCTCTCTCTAAGGGTGCCTCACTCCACCTGCAAGGGCAAATACACTGTATCTTGTTCTGCCAATCCTTGTTACAGGGGAACTAGGGCAGCAAGAAATGCTTTATCAGCCCGAGTGGGCTCGTCTACTGCTCACAACTTCTGATTTTAGAAATATGGAGATTGGGGTGCTTAGAACACTAGGGTTTTATGGCAGGTGAATGGACAGGAAGAAGCCTCCAGATGCTGATAGTTACTTAGGTGTTTTATCTGTTTATTTTTACATATACATACTCAGAGACACACACATATCCATGTTTTATATAATATTATATCCATCTCCCACTCACAGTAAGGTCAATCTGAAAACTTAAACAGATTGATGGCACGCTTTTAACCTTTCTTTGTAGACAGGATATGGTCTTGGGGAAAGGCCTGTCATGCTAGTGAACAACGAAATAAATTAAGGAGAGGAGCAGGAGGAAGGGAGAAGTAAAATTAGAAAGATAGCTAAGGAAAACTCTAATAAACGGTGAAAGGACTAATAGAATCGGAAAACAGAAACATTTGTTTTCCTCTGCTTCGGTAGTGAGGTCATGTTCACAACTCTCTGCAACAGAATTCTTATACTTTGTTGATTTTGCCCTCCGCCTTCCCCAAATCTGTATTTTATTAATTAGGGTTGTACTATTAAGAGCTAAACTCTTAAATCTGGCGGTACACATAAGAAACTTCCAGGGAACACAGATTATCGAAAGCATGACCTGCAAATCTCCCAGTATGAGTTGTGAGCTCCTTCTCCCCACTAGGAAGATTTTATATTAAGCAAATGTAAATCTGTATCACTATGGTTATGTCATGAAGCAATATCATGCATGGTTGATACAACGCCTACTAAGGAAAAGGACCTCCCTCCCATTCAACCTCATCCAACTTTTCAGAAAAAAATACAAACATCATTAACTCAGTTTTAAGAAAAGCTCAATTACCATCATATCTGATCAACACTAGTCTGGATCCATCTTGCAGTACCCACTAAACAAAACAACCCCCCCGCCCTCCTCCAAAATGTTTAAGGAGCAGAGGCATGCCCTTACCAAGGAATCAGAGGCAGATGGGATGTCGGTGGCAAACAACCACATTGTCTGAGACTGTCTAACATTCCAGCTTTATCCCTTACCCACACAGTTTTTGACAATTTCTTATTGTCAAATTATCAGTATCCACTAATTGCTGCAAAAGATCATTAAGAATATGCCATACACTGGGATCCAAAGAAAACAATGGAAAGGTGTGTTCTGTTGTGCGTCATGTTCTATTTTTAAATTCTAAGTTACTGATCCAGATTTAACATTATGAAGCAGTTTGTTATCTTCCCCCAAAGATTAAGAATGTCAAAAGTGAGACTTAATCCAACAAGCAAACCACTGAACTGCCTTTCAAGCCCAACTCATAATTTGTGTATATTCATTTTTCTGCAAAGAACATAAATGTTCATATTTTAAATGTATTAAAACATATTAATAGGCTATTTCTCACTACTTCATTAATTTTGTGAGGTCACTTATGGTACAACCAAACTCCTGAAATTCACAGAAGAAATTCATAAGCTTGCTTGCAATAAAATATTTTGTTATATCAGCCCAGATATATCTGAGTTATTGACTTAAAAAGAGAAACTTCTTACCAACTGGACATGTGATTACTGGCTGCTCTGCTGTATTGTACCATCTGCAATTTGCACTTTTTTACGTTACAACGAAAACAATATGAAGTAAGTGTAAAATCAATGATTCCCTGCTTGCTATATGAAATTTCTGAGAAGAGGCTAATAACAAAATAAGACAACTACGACAATGTTATTTTATTAGCGGGCAAAAGATGTGCTTGATAAATTTAATTGACTGGTAGAATTCTTAGAGCTATTACTGAGTGGTTACCAAATTGAAAACATTGTGGGCAACCCCATGGGAATAAGGAAGTAATGGGAAAATATGAATATTAAAGAAAATGCTCTTTTTGTTTTATTCCACCTCACAACTCTAACATAGGTTTGTAAATATCAAGCCATGCTTGGATCAGGAATCCAAATGGAAAATAATTTTTAAATGTCTGTATCTAAAAATGCAGATCCTATTATTGAATACTACAATTCCTTATTTTTAAAAATAAGATATAGTATTTAATTTTGTACAGAGAGAAACACTCCAAATTGTTTCCAGACTGTTCATACAGAACATATAATACTATTTTTATGGCTATTTGAATTATTTATCTTTCCTAAAGACAGAAACTCGCTAGTTTTGATTTTGGTACCAAGGTGCTTGAGCAGCACACTGTAGTGTCATTATCATAATAACTTCTGAAATTAAAACCTGTCTAAAACTCTACGGAAAGCTAACATCCAGTTCATTAACCATTCCTGTTAGTTTGTTTTCAATAATGCAAAAATGATTAGAAGTTTAATTTGTTAATCACCTGTGTTTTGACTGGAAGTAGATATATAATTCTCTGCAGAAGTCTAAACTAGCCCTTGCAGAAAATAAAACATGCTAATGCTTTATCAGGTCTAATAATATGAATAAAAAAATCAATCATGCCTAGGTAAATCATTGATGGTTGCACAATTAATTTCTCCTTAACTCTGTTTAATTTTGCAGGCAATGATGAACACAAGAAGGAGAAAGGGCTATCTATCTTCAACAAGATTTAGTGCTTCACTTACCAATCATGTGGTTTGCAACATGAACTTGGATATCCCATTCATTGTAGAAAACCATCTGACACTTGATGCACTGGTAGGTCTTCTTCTAAAGAGACAAGGGTAGAGAAAATGTTGTTAATCATACAGCCTGAACCATTTCATTATAACTCAAAATGGTTAGTTCAAAGTGGTAATTTAAAGCGCTCCAGAGGTGTTTTCATTAAGAATTAATTATTAATATTAAATAACACTTTGCCATCTGTAGCACCTTTTACTTGAATCTCTCATAGCTCTTTACAAATGACACTTTTTAAGCTTTACAACTGCACTGCATGGTAAGTACTGTGATAATGCCTGTGTTTACAGATTTGTAAAGTAAGGTGCAAAGAGGTCAAATGGGAGTCCTTCCTTTAATATTAATGGGCTTTTGGATCAGGCCCATAATGAAGTAGTGGCGGTGCCAGGAATAAAACCCATGTATCCTAATCCCATTCCTCCTCAAACCCAAGAATTCTTCCGTCAACCTAGTTACCGCCTCTCAGGAAGGTGAATTAACCAAAGGGCATGTCTTCACTATGGCTGGGAGCCTCACAGCCCAGGTGGACAGACTAATGGGGCTTGAGACAGTGCTCAAAAAATAGCAGTGTGGATGCTGCAGCTTGGGCTGGATCTCTGGCTCTCAAGTCCCTGGTCTACACAGGCTGAGAGGCTCACTTCCAGCAGCAGTGTAGACAGACATATCCTTAAGTTTCTGTTTGTGTCTTTCCAACCCAAAGCCCTCTAGAAGCAGTGCAAAGAGGTTGAACAGATGCCTTCCTTTCCATATTAAATGGAACAGTACTTGGATGACCAAAGTCAGTCCTGAAAAACAAAAGATTTGTAAAGGTATCCCTGTGAGAACAATGTATCAGACGGTTTCAAAAATAAGTTGAGGCCATCGGTGACTATTTTAATTTTCTTAATGACAGTAACAAAATGTGCTGTGGTAGTTTTCAATGGAAACAACTACAGATCTCTTGGCTGTTTTTCATTTGAACCAATGTGAAAATTTCATGCTATTTTACCAAGCCAAGGCCTTGCATGGAGAAATGAAATCACCATATACTTGGAGAAGTCTGGTTTTCATTCAATTTTACAAATAAAATCTGAAAGACCTGCTGTTTAAGATGTTCCAATTATTTTTCTTATTTTATGACTGTATGTAGTGACATGGAAATTGTCTGCAGAAATGCATTTTGAACAGATGCCATTCAAAATCTTACTATTATATGTAGGTAAGTGTGAACACGCCATAGTACATCTACATCTAGCAGATATCTTTAAATAATGACAATCAAGATCAAAGATTTATTGTGCTGAGCTCTTTACAAGAGGCTTTTGATGGTGACATATAGAACAACATATATTGCGTAAACAACAAACACTCTTTTTTAAAAAAAACATTGTTTCCCTTTAGAACTAGTTAGAAAATATTTCTTACTCCCAGTTGGTCAACATTATATATTGTTTATTAGCATACCCCTTGCATTATTTCTGATATGTGACTTTGTTGAAAAGCCAAGATACACAAACTTAATGGTGGTCTTTTCTCTTGTTAGCGCAGTAAAACATAGTGTGTGTCAAGAATCGTCTACAAAAATTATGACTGATGAATATGATAACAGAACACACTTTCCTTCTTCTTTGAAGTCTAGTAATAAAGAATAAAATCACTTGACAACAAAAAAATAATATACCAGCACTTACTAGCCTCTTCAAACTGATTTGACATATTTGCAGATCCACATAGATGTTTTCTTTTATCACAAAGAAAAGAATGCTTTTGTCATTGTTGCTAGATCAAACATTGGTTCTTTTTTAGTCTCGGAGCAGCTTCTAAAATGTTACCATCAACTTTTATTAACTCAGCATATACTTATCTAGACGTGTCTAAACTTGTGTATCAATGAGCTTAGATTTTAAGAGATCAAAAACAGACATTTTCACAATGTGCTGAACAAACATCACATGCTTATTTCCATACTTTTTATATTTCTAAACAATCATTTTTCACTGCAAAGGAACCAATCCTGTTCCCATTGCCATTTGTCAATATGGCAAAACTGTCATGGACTTAAATGGATGTAGGAACAGGTTGTAACCAAAAAACCCATATTAGTCTCTTGGGTCCCTTCTAGACATTTGCAAGGTGGCATGGCTAAGTCTGGACTGACAGACAGAAATATTTTCATTCCTCCCTCCAACAATGGAAAAAGCCAACATACATTTGCTGATATTTAGTAATTTCTTATTAGATCTGGTTGGAAAAAATTAGCTGAAATTAAATTTTACTTGAACAAAGAAAAAAATATTCTGAGCATTTTTCCCTTCCATTTTCTGACTCTCTCCATTTAGAATGAAGTAGATATAATAGGGAAAAGCAGAAAGAAATCACCATCATTTTGACCCTACAATGGCTTTTATGTATTCTTGAGTAAATATTAATTTATTTATTAAAACAGACTTCTAACAACTTTTTTTTAACTTTTGACATTTGAGGGTTAAGAGGGAGTTTTTCTTATTTGTTTGCTGACACTGACATGGTGTAGCACAACTTTTTCAGCTGATCTCTTTTTATGACTGATTTTTAATGCAAGTTAATTCCTGCCTTTTCTGTTGCTTTTTTTACATTCTATATTTTAATTAAATTTTTGTTAAGGTGTTCATTGGCCTTTCAAATATGAGCCACTTAAAAGGAAAAATTTGTTTCTATTAATAAATATTTGTTTCTCAGTTCTAACCTGACTTCATTATTTAAAATATAACTTTTTTTTAATTTAATCTGAACTTTTGGGGTAGGATTGTTAAAAGAGCTATGGTAAAACTCCCATTGACTTTTAGGAAGATGAAGGGTTAGGTCAATATTGAGTGTTTTTGAACATCCCATCCTAAAAAGTCAACAAGTCAACCTGTTTGGTTTTACAAGTAAGCCTCATGAAAAGCATATTAAACTACAATTCCGCAACACAAATATAATTCAGACAAAGCTATGGAACACTGGGGCTCTGAGTTAAAAATCTTGTTACCAAAATACAGAAGAGATATAAGTAATTCTTTTTTTTAGGCTTCCGAAATGCAATGAGTCAACGACAAATAGCAGGCGGAATCCTAAGCTGTACTAAAGTCCAGGGCCTAGCAGATTTGGCAGCATCTCCACATGCTGAATTTGAATCTGATGCACAAGTAATTTTAGGTACATAGAAAATGCTTGCTCATGTCAATTCCATGTTAGGTGGCTCCCATAGGGGAACCTGAGGAGGTGGGATTAGAGTTCATGAACATGTGAATTGCAACACTGCTCTGCCAAACTTGGCATCATGCTGTTCTGCTAGGTGATGGCATAGTGGGAGGAGACCTGGGCCAGAAACGCTGATGATGATGCCTGAGCTCTTGTTGAATGTGCTGTCAAGATAGCAGGAGGAAGAGTACCCGTTTGCTCATAGCACATATGAATGCAGGAAGTGATCCAGGATGAAATTGTCTGTGCTGAAACCGGTAAGACTTTCATCCTGTCTGCTAATGCCACAAAGAGCTGCGTGGCTTTAGGGAACAGTTTGGTTTCTCTCAATGTAGAAGACCAGGGCACATCTAAAATCCAAGACATGAAGATGCCGCTCCTCTGTATTCTTGTGCGGTCTGGGGAAGAAAATTGGCAGGAAAATAGCCTGATTATTATGAAACTATGAGACCAGCTTTGGGAGGAATGCTGGGTGGGGGCACAACTGAACTTGTTCTTAAAAAGAAAACCATATACAGCAGTTCTCATGTATAGGCCCTAATTTCTGAGACTTTTCTGGCTGAGGTAATCTCTAGCAGGAAGCTGACCTTCCAGGAGAGATACGACAAAGGCCGTGATGCCAACAGCTCAAAAGGAGGGCTCATGAAGCTCGACACGACCACGGATGGATAGGTTCACAAATTTGATGGTAAAGCACATTACTCCCTGTGTGTTGATCGAAAACATGGCTGCCGTGTTGTCCATGAGCACTTGTACGACTTTGCCCTTGATCTGGGATAGGAACACCTGGAATGCTAGGTGGACCGCTCTGAGCTCTCTGACATTTTAGTGCAAGGGGAGCTCTTCTTGGGACCACAGGCCCTGAGTCCTGAGGTACTGGAGATGAGCCCCCCAGTCTAGATCGGACATGTCCAAAATTAGGGGTACTGATGGTTGTGGGGGGTGACAAAGGGAACACCTGCACCCACTGATCAGGGACCCCTCCACTAGTCAAGGGAAATGAGGACCAGGGCGGGAACTGTAAGCACTGAGTCCAAGTGGTAATGGCTCAGTGAGTACACTGAGACCAGCCAAGCTTGTAGGAGTCTGAGGTGCAGTCTTGCGTGCTGTACCATGTAAGTGCATTCAGTCATCTGACCTAAAAGTTTGAGGCAAACTTGGGCTGTTGTGCCGGGGGGGCTTGACCTTGGCTATCACAGCCAACATTGTCTGAAAGTGAACCTCTGGGAGGAAGGCTCTGGTGTCGGTGGAACTGAGCACCACACCAATAAATTCTATCCTCTGCATGGGAATGAGAGATGATTTTTGCTCATTTATCAATAGGCCCAGGGCATAGAAGGTAGATTGATGCTGGCTTTCACCTGGGCCTCGGACTGGCCCCTGATCAGCCAGTCATTGAGGTAAGGGAATACTTGAATGTCTCACCTTCGGAGGAAGGCCGCCACCACCACCACCACCACCACCATGCATTTTGTGAAAACCTGAGGGGCTGCCAACAGGCCAAAGAGGAGGACAGTGAAGTGGCAGTGGGTCTGGTTTATGATGAACCTGAGGAACCTTCCATGGCCATGGAAGATGGAGATGTGGAACTAGATGTCCTTCAAGTCCAGGGTGGCGTACCAGTCCCTTGGATCCAAGGAATAACGGAGGCCAGGGAGATCATGCAGAACCTTAGCTTCTTGAGATAACTGTTGAGGCAATTCAGGCATAGGATGGGTTGCAGACCCCCTTTGGCCTTCAGGATTAGAAAACTGCGAGAATAAAACCCTTTCCCTCTTAAGTTCGGAGGCATCTTCTCCACAGCCCCTACCTGCAGGAAGGCTTGCTCTTGAGAAAGGTCCCTGAATGGGGATGGGCATGGGAGGGGGGGCTGGAAGAAAACTGAAGCATGTAACTTTCGTCCACTGTACTCAGAACCCAAAGGTTCGAGGTGATGAGGGACCATGCTGGGCTGAAGTAGGAGAGTTGGTCTGAAAACAAAGCTGGGGCAGGATCCGGTATGGGAACTGATATAATGCCCCTGGGTGCCTCTTCAAAAGTTCTGCTTGGGGCCTCCTGGGTATCTGTGTGATCTCGGTTGTGAGGCTGAGGTGGAAGGGGGTGGTTGCCTGCATTTATAACCGCTGCTCTATTTCTTAAACAAGTCTTGGTGATGTGGTGAAGCCAAGAAGTGGACTAGTTGTTGAGGTCTGAAATGCTTCCTCGAAGGTGCCAGGGAGTAGAGGCCCAGGGATCTAAGGGTGGCCTTGGAATCTTTCAGGCCATGGAGTTTTGCATCTGTCTATTCAGAGAAGAGGGAGGTTTCCTCAAACAGAAGATCCTGAATGGCTTGCTAAACCTCCAGTGGCAGCCCTGAAGATTGGAGCCAGGAGCACCTTCTTAGGACCACAGCCTGGGGGGAGGCCCTGGCTATGGTCTTCCCTTCCTCCATTAGAACAGAGAACTCTTGGAGCAGCGAATCCTTAAACTTCAACATGAAGTCCCAGGCGTTATAGTTAAACCTCCCAAGCAAGGCCTGCTGACTGGAGATGCGAAGCTGTAACCCATCAGTAGAACAAATATTTCTACCAAACAAGTTCAGCTTCTTTGAGTCCTTTGGCTTGCAGCCCTTGTCTGTCTCTTTTGTTGGCCGCTGTGACCACAAGGGGGTGGGGGGATGGAAATATAGCTATTCACACCGCTTGGTGGGAACATAGTACATCGTCTCTGCTCTGTGGCAGGCAGCGAAGAAGCGGTCTTCCATAGGGACCTGACTGGACCCGTAACAGCCTCATTAGGGGATAGAGCCACCTTTGCTGCTTTCAAGATAGCAGTCAGGCTCTGTGAGGACTCTTTAAGCACCTTCACCTCTAGCCCCAGCTTAGAATCCACCCTTTTCTATAGCTCTTGGTGAGCTCTGATGTCATCCTGTGGCGCCGAGCTGCACGGTCCCGACACAACTTTGTCTGGGGAGGATGAGGATAAAACCTGCACTGGCAGGGGGCCTTCCTCCTCTAACTTCTACATCAATCATATCATGCAGGCCTAAGTCCTGAGTGATGGTACCAGGCTCTGTACTGAGTCCAGGTTGGGTGGCGGAGCTGCCCTTCTCTCAGACACCACTGAGTACAAACGGCTATTTGACCTACATATGCCACTGTCCTCTGGACCAGGGGCCCGATGGGCACCTGCACTAGGATCTGGTGGGATGTAGGATGGATACTGGAGCAGGTGCCTTGTTTGGGTGCAGAACTCCGCCTCTGTCTCCAAGGATGAGTCAGCTTGGGGAGACCATGGAGGGTTCTGCCAGCTGGTGCCGAGGGTCCAGGAAACGGTGTCAGAGTGAGGAAGTCTTTGCCAGCATCAGGAGAGTCAGTTTCCCTCTGGTCAGTACCAGAAATACTCCATATTTCTACGTGTCCAAGAATTTTACTTTCTTTTAAAAACAAAACAGCTAATAAATACTACATTTGAAGATTTACAGCGTTATTCACATTTGTCTGTGTAGTGTTCTAAGTTGTATGACTATCTGGGGTATGTAGCTCTTTTTTTTTTCTATTGCCTTGCCTCATTACTCTACGCTAGAATGAACTGCATATGCTTACTTATTTGCCAATGCTCCACCTCCTTGTCAAGTCATTCAGAATTTTATCACCTGCCTTTTTTGTACTGACATTCCCTCAGTTTTGTATTTTCAGTAAATTTCATCAGCTTACTACTTGTTCTTTCTTCCATGCTATCAATATGCTGCATAAATTCAACAAAATCAGCCCAAATGATCCTTAAGGCATTCCATTATTCACATTCCTCCAACCTAAACTGCTTCAATTCAAAAGTCTCCTATGCTTTCTGTATCCAAGTTAGGTTTTTTTTAAATCAAATAAAGTAGCTCTCCCTATGCCATACTTATTCACCCCACAGATTAGTCTTTTGTGCTGTACAGTTTGAAAAGCTTTTCTAAAATCCAGGTAAATTAGGTTCATGGCTTCTTCTATCAGTGCTTGTGATTACTTCATCAAAATAGTCCATCAAAATTTTTAGACATGATCCCTCTTTTGTGAATCTGTGCCCTCTATCCTTCATTAAATCCAAAGTTTCTAGGTGCTCCTCTATCATGTATTTGATTAAGCTTTCTAGCATCTTCCCTTGCTGTTTAAATCAAGTTTATAAACCTGTAATTTCCTAAATAATCCTTACATCCCCTGTTAAATGTCTGTTAACAGTAGCGTTTCCCTAGTCCATTGATACCTCTTCTGTTTCCAAAAAGAGACTGCAAATATCTCTGCTTAATGTTTCCTTTTATCTTTGGCCACTTCCATTTCACAGTTTCTTCTTTCTTTGGGAAAGGTGTGTGTATTTATGACATCTGTTCCCTATCTTCACATTGGGAGCACTAAAAGACAGAACCCAGTTTATCAATATCTGTTTCTTTGATCCCCCATATCAGTTTTAGCCCCACTAGTATCTCCTTCCACTGAACCTTTGTCCCTATATACAGCATCCAAAAAGTACCTTGCAACTTCTAAGGCAACCTTGCTTTTATCCTCCATTGTTTGTGTAGGAGTATGCAGCCTTCCTTAGTTTAACCTATATACTTTTTAGTTCTCTCTTGCAAGCAATCTACTTTACTTCATAAACCTATATGCTTCCCTCTTACCTACAATGACTTTTTGCATGTACTTGTTCATCCAACAGTGGCCTGAATTCTTTGCTGCTAAGCGACTAACCCAACCCGCTCAGTCCTGTTCAATTGACTTTAGTCCTCTTCCTCCAACAAAGGGTGAAGCTCTCCCGTTGGCATAGGTAGCATCTTCACTATGCGCTTCGGAGGCACCGCTGCAAGGCTGTAAGTGTAGACAAGCCTTCAGGCTCATGGGGTTCAGGCTGCAAGCTAAAAACTACAATGTAGATGTTCGGGCTCAAGCTGGAGCCCGAGCTCTGTGACTCAAACATCTGGCTCAAGCCCAAAAGTCTACACAGCAACGTTATAGCCCTACAGTTTGAAGTTTGCAGCTGACATAGGTCAGCCATGGGTGTTTTACTGCAGTGCTGACATACCCACAGACAAAAAACCATACAATCTAGGTCTGCACACAACATTATACCCATTTGCAAGTACCAAACCCTGAAATGACATCACCTGACTTTTCATTATATTGTTTTTATTATTACCAGTGTGCTCGGAGCTGCACAAGACACATAAAGAAACCAGGCCCCTGCTCTGAAAGAGCGTATTTATCCACTTATCTCATTCTTCATCACAGATCAGATTATTTTTGACAAGATTTATTTTCTGTCTTCCTGAATGCTTAAGCTCTCAGAGAACTAAGCATATGTTAGACAGCTTCACTGAATAGCTAGCCATTTATCTTGCTCATAGGGGCACTGTCAACTTGCATTTTTTATACTGACTAATTTCTAAATATTCCAGTTGCTAATAAAGTACCCTTTAATTAGCATATTCTGATTGTTTTAAATAACTGATTAATTATTTCATAATAATTTTTTCAGTTTTCCTTTTGATGTTTATTAGGGTCTTAACTATACAGGGAAAAGGGTGAAAATGGACTATAGATAAATGGCTATCAAATCTAAAAAGTAAGCAAGCTGAAAAATAATATTTTCCTAACTTCTTTCTTTGTAGCTACTTGTAGCTATATAACATATTCATCATCATCATATTCCTATTACGCCTCTGGCGTTTAGGGCAGTGACGAAGCTCCTCCCTTCCTGTCTGTTTCTGGCAAGTCTTTCAATGGTCCCTCAGCTGTGCCCCAGGTTTTTCAGCTTGGCTTCCACAGCTCTTCGCCATGTTTTTTTCGGGCAGCCTCATTTTTGCTTTCACTCAGATGTCCATGTTATTGCTACTCTGGTGATGGAATCAGTTTCCATCTGAAGCACATGACTGATCCATCTCCAACGCCTCCTGCCAATGATGGTGCTCAGATCTTCTTGGCTGCACTGTGTCAATAGATCTTCATTTGAGATTGTTCTGGGCCAAAAGATATGGAGGATTTTTCTGAGGCAGGTTGTATGGAATCAAGACAGTTCAGACATGTCAGACTTTCTCATTCCCCAGCATTCTGCACTATAAAGTAGTGTTGAAAGTGGGCAGCTCTGATAAATCTTGAGTTTGGTTTTGGTGTTGTATTTTGATGATTTCCAGACTGTATTTAAGCTCCTGAAAGTGTTATTGACTTTATTGATTTTGTTCTGGAGTCCTGGCTTGTTCCACCATCCTGGCTGATGGTGCTGCCCAAGTATGTGAATGTTTCTACATTGGTGAGAACATAATCCTCTATCCATACTGGTGATGGTGAGGCAATATTAAATGTCACGATATCTGTCTTACTGTAGTTGATTTTCAATCCAATTTGCTGGCTGAATGCATTGAGTCGAGTTGTTTTTTCTTGTATATGGTGTTAGGTATGTGACATGAGAGTGACATCATCTGCGAAGTCCAGGTCTTCAGGGGATGAGAAGAGTGTCCATTTAATGCCCGTTGGCATGTCTTCTGTTGTACGCCACATTACCCAGTGGATGGCAATGCTGAAGAGGATTGCAGACCTGACACACCCCTGATGTACTCCTGTTTTGACTTCAAAACTGAGCTCACTGTGATCAACACTGCATGTAAAGTTGAAACAGAAGCTTTTGATGACATTGATTATACAGAAAGGAATTCCATATGCCCACAGAATGCACCATAGGCTGGTCCTGTGAATGCTATCAAAAACCTTCTCAAAATCTATGAAATTTATGTGGAGTTGCGGTTGCCATTCAAGCACTGTTCTATTATGTTTCGTAGAATGAAGATCCGGTCTGTGCATCCACGCCCCTTCCGAAAACCAGCTTGCTCTTTTCCGAGAATGCTATCAACTGCTTCTGATATAAACTGGACTATGATCTTACATAATACTTTGCTTGGCACAGATAAAAGTGCAAAACGGCAGAGATAAGAACCAGACTGACCATATCATGATCAAAAGCAAAGGGTGATGCTCACTGACAGATGTGAAAGTGAGAAGGGGTGCAGATGTTGGCAGTGACCACCACCTTGTGACAGCCTCCATCAAGCTAAAACTGAGAAGTGTGGATCCACCGAACAAGGGACATAGATGTTATGATATTGACAAGCTAAAGTCTCCTGAAATACAGAAAGCTTTCGTTCTGCAGCTAAAGAACAGGTTTCAAGCACTTGCAGACCTTGATGAAGAGGAGGGGAATGCAGATGAGGAGATCAACAAGAAGTGGGACAAAGTAACAGCAATTTATAAACAAGAGCAGTGAAACCTGTCTAGGCTCATGCAGAAATAAAGGAAGGAGTGGATTACAGGCAGCACATGGAACACCACAGAAACCAGACGAGCCCTGAAGAAAAAAGTTTTAGACACAAAATCCCAGAAGCTAAAGGACAGATACCAGGAGCAGTATAGCAAGGCACACTGGGAGGTCAAACGCCTTGTGAGACCAGACAAACAGCATTATATTGATAATCTGGCAACACAAGCAGAGGATGCAGCTGCTCGTGGTGAACAAGGAACCATCTACAAAATGACACGGCTTATCAGTGGTAAATGGCAGACACCAACAAACACTCTCATCAGGAACAAAAAAGGACACCTACTAACAACCAAAAAAGAATTGCTGAACATGAAGCCACCTAAAGAGGAAGCAAACATCCACGAGGCAGAAGAAGATCTTGATATCAACACAGACACCCCAACTAAGGAAGAGATCATTCAAGCCTCAGATCCTTAAAAAATGGGAAAGCTCCTGGCAAGGATAACTTGAATGCAGAATTGTTCAAGGTAAATCCTAAATTAGCAGCATCTATCCTGGCCCCTAGTTATTGTGAAGACACCAAAGAAAGGAACTCTCAGGAATTGTAATAACTGGCGTGGTATCACACTTTTATCTGTGCCAAGCAAAGTATATAACATATTGCATATAACATTCTCACGCAAGTGTGATGGTGTCCCTTGAACAAGGCCTACCTTTGCTATTATGCCTAAAGAATCTTTGCTACCATTTGCTGTACTGTCTTTTTCCCTTTGCACTCTAGATCCTTGAACTCATTGTATAATCATCTCTCTTAATGTCTCAGCTGCAAACCTGGCCTTCTCCTGTCATCTAGTGAAGTTAGATGGCTCACAAGGTCATGTGACCTCATGCAGAAAGTACCACATCTTGCAACATTTTAAAATCACAGCATCTTCCTTTCAAGGTCCCTAATCCCTCAGATCTCCAGACCTTTGAACACTCAATATTAAAGCGTAGCTCTTGTCAGAAGAATGACTCTAAAAATGACATCATGGGATTCTATATTTATTCTCTCTCAATTACTTCATTTTAGATTTGCATAGTTTACAAGTACAAATATGATTGCCCTAACTTCCAGCACTGCAAACTCAATCTGGGATCTGAAAAAACAAATATGCTCTGTCTGCCTCCCGACGCTAGGCTTGATCCTGCCGGGGTGGGGGGGTGGGGAGGTAAGCATCATATGGGACTCTGATTACTAAAACTAATAAATCCTGAGCACTGTTTAATAATCAGAAGTCTGTTATGCCTACTATTAACATCTTCTTCCAGATCCCTGCCTTTCTGCCTCCTTACACTGGTCCTGATCTTGAAGGGTGTTGCCACTCTGGGAGTTTCCTGAGTCAGTGGGAGTTGCTGACAAGTCAATAAGAGTTGTAATACTTAGGCCTTGTCTACACTACAAGACTATTTCGAATCAACTTAGTTCGAATTTGTGGATTCGACCTTATGAAGTCGAATTTGTGTATCCATACTAAATACACTAATTCGAATTTCTGAGTCCACATTCACGGGGCCAGCGTCGACTTTGGAAGCGGTGCACTGTGGGAAGCTATCCCACAGTTCCCGCAGTCCCCGCTGCCCATTGGAATGCTGGGTAGAGCCCCCAATGCCTGCTGGGGGAAAAAATGTGTCGAGGGTGGTTTTGGGTAACTGTCGTCATTGAACCGTCAATCACGCCCTCACTCCCTCCCTCCCTGAAAGCGCCTGCGGGCAATCTGTTCGTGCACTTTTCTGGTCAGTGACAGCGTGGACGCCACAGCACTGCAAGCATGGAGCCTGCTGCGATCCTCGCCGTTTTCTCCTCCTCGCACTTTATCGTCCACCTCTTCCACATTCAGCTGCTGAGAAATTGGGCTACTTTTCAATGGTTCTGCAAGCACTGGGGGACCATAGGGGACGTTTTACCAACATGAACGTCGGATGGCCGGGCAAGGTTCCTGATGCGTGTGTTCTCAGGAACTGTGGGCTGCTCAGACGCCTGCTGGAAGGTAGTTTCTTCCCATACCACGAAATAACTGTTGTGGATGTGCATTTGCCTATAGTGATCCTCGGTGACCCAGCCTGCCCGCTAATGCACTTGCTCATGAAGCCCTATACAGGCGCCTGGGACAGCGACAAGGAACTGTTTAAATACCAGCGAGTAGCGAGCAGCGTGACCTGTGACTGTTCAGTTTCTTTACAGAGAAGCTGAACCTGCCCCTGTTTCTTTACCCAGTTACTGTTGACTCTTCTCTTCGGTTAAATACCCCGTTCTCCCCGTTTCCCCCACTTCCAAGACACGTGTAAAAATAAAATACATGTCACACTGTTACTGAGGAGAGGTTTCTTCATTCATGACTTTTCCTTAAATGGGTTGAAACTGGAACGCAGACTGTGGTGGGTAGGGTGTGCGCTGATGTAAAGACCGCCTCTAAACTCAAGGAATGACAGGCTCCTGCTCCTACAGCGGTCCGCAGTGCCGGACTGCTTGTTTCAACGGAGCCTGCCATCCCTCCTTTTTGGGATTCTGTGTGCGGGGGGCTATGTGGCCTTGTGGCGGAGGAGGACGGATACAGATTCCTCTGCTGCGTGACTCAGCGGTCCAGGACAAGGACCGCTGTATAAGATCTGTAACCGCCCTCCCCCGCTAAAAAGTCACATCCCCACCGCCCACACAGAACCTGGAAACCACCTCCCATACCGACCACGGTGCCTACTGACTGCACTGTGTGTGTGACCCGCTGCTGATCCGGCCCCCGTGTCTGTACCCTGGGAAAGGTGCCTGTCCTATGCAATTAGCAATGCGCTTCCCCACGCACCCCATTCAAACAAAGTCTTCAGTGAAAAAACATGACGGAAACAGTACTTAACAGCAAAGTATTTTTATTACTTAAGTACACAGTTATGGGATGGGACTGGGATTGGGACTTGTTTGAGTCCGGAAGGGAAGGACTTATGCAAACGTAGGGTATGAGAGCTTTTGGTTACTTGAGCACTCTGCTGGGGTGCAGTGACAGTATTCACGGCCCAGGGCGGGCATCCTCCTGGTTATTTAGGGTGAGGGGGGTATGTGACTTTGTGGCGGGGGAGGGTGGTTGCAGAGATACTGCCGGGGGCTCTGTCCTGCAGCGGTCCTGCAGAACATACACAAGTCGCCGGAGCGTATCCGTTTGCTCCCTCACTAGAACAAGCATTGCTTGAGTCGCCTGCTTCTGTTCCTCACGCCACCTCTCCTCCCATTCGCTGTGTGAGCGCTGGTACAGAGAGACTTTCTCCCTCCACTGCCTCTGCTGGTCCGCCTCGGCTAGGTAGCAGCCCACACATTCATCGAAAATCGTGTCCCTTGTCATTTTCTTTCGCCGCCTAATCTTCACCAGCCTCTGCGAGGGGGATGCTGTGGAAGGTCTGGAGACAGTGGAAGCTGTGAGATGGGAAACAGTTAGTGAATTCCTTGCAAAGATACTTTTTTGCGAACAATTAACTGAGTCTAAGCTGTCTCTGTGAATTTTTGGTTGAGACCCCTGTGCCTGCTGTTGCACAAATCATTTGCGCGGTGGATTCTGGGTAAATGTCGCCAGTCATTCCTTCCTCCGGGAAAGCAACGGCAGACAATCATTTCGAGCACGTTTTCCATGAAATGCCCTGGCACATGCCATAGCGTGGCAACAATGGACCCTATTTTGCCTTTTGTGTATGTCACCGTATGTGTACTAGATGCCGCTGACAGAGGCGGACCAGCAGCGCTACACAGCAGCATGCTTTTGCTTTTGCATGACAGCAGCGATGGTTACCAGGCATACTGCACCGTCTACCATACCATGAACTGGTAAGAAGACGGTAATAAGATGGTCATGGTTACCTGTCCTTTTGCACTGCGCCATTTGGTGCTGTCATAAGTGCCCCTGGCCGATCAACCAGGGGCTCAAAAGCAAAATTTGGGAATGACTCCCTGAGTCAATCCCTCCTTTTTGGGTATCTAAAAATAGAATCAGTCCTGCCTAGTATATGGGCAACTGGACTAGAGAACCACTGTATCATAGAACCAGAGAGCACAGCTGCTCTCTGTCCAATCATGCATAAATTTTGAGCTGAATGCTATTCACAGGGTGTGCTCCTGAAACAACCCCAGCTGTTCATCCCGTTCTTCCCCCAGCCTTCCTGGGTTCCAATACCATTGTCCCCCCACTTGTGTGATGAAGTAATATAGAATGCATGAATAAGACACAGGTAGTCGTTTGTGAGAAATGAGTGGAAGGAAGCCTCCAGCTGCAATGATAGTCCAGAGATGACATTAAGGGGTGTGGAGGAGGGAGCCAATCATCCCTCTGCTAGTCCAGGGGCAATTGAATCTTTTCTTTACAATGAAGGGTGGGGGCTGATGGAGCTCAGCCCCCTGTTGCAATGATGAGGACGGTTACCAGCCATACTGCACCATCTACCATGAAAAATTAGGAACAGGCGACCTTGATCGACCGGTCCCAAGCAAGTTGGTATGGTTGTTATGGTTACCAGTCCTTTTGCACTGCCCCATGTGCCAATAGGCTGATGATGAGGATGGGTAGCAGTCCTATTGTACCATCAGCCACCCATGGCGGGGTGGGAGGAAGGATGTTGTTGTTGAGTGCTGCAGCAGCGCGTCTATCTGCAGCATTCAGTACAGATACGGTGACATGTAAAAGAGTCAACAGAGGATTGTTTTCCCTTTAACTTCTGGGGGTCGGGGGGGTGCGTAAATTGCCGAGCTATGCCCCGACCCACCGCGACACTGTGTTTGACCTAGAAGCATTTGGAGATCAGCCAAGAATGCAAATGCTTTTCGGAGACAGCAGGAACTGTGGGATACCTTGCGTCCTCGTTCCCCTCTCCCTCCATGAGCGTCCATTTGATTCTTTGGCTTTCCGTTACGCTCATCACGCAGCTGCGTGCTGAGTCTGTGCTATGCCGTCTGTCCGTTTATTTATTAAAAATACTTTGGACCAGGCGTAACGTAACAGTTCTTCCCCTACTTAGATGCTGGAGTCTCCGAGCGAGATAACCGTGAGGACGGGCACTGAAGGAGATAGAGAGCGCATGCTGCGTGAAATCTAGCACGAACCACGGACCTATGCAGCCGTGCTCTGGGAGGCAGTGCTCCCTGAATACCGCATGAAAGCCTCGCGCGGAAAAGTCTGCTATCACGGAGCACCCAATAAGGCAGCTCTCCCCAGGAACCTCCTGCTGATGCTTATCGATTAACGGCAGGAGAGCTTCGTGGAGTTCTCCCAGGAGGATTTCTGTTCTATCACCATATATACAGAGACCTCCTTTTCACACACTTCAGATTCCTGTTATATTAAGAATAAAAGTTAACATGGTTAAAGCACTTACCGACTGCTCCTACCCCTGATTCAGGATCCGGGTTCCTGGCCGGGGAGGGTTGGTAGGGGATCTCCGTGACGGTGATGAAGAGATCCTGGCTGTCGGGGAAAGCAGTATTGTAAGCGCTGTCGCCTGCCTCGTCCTCCACAAACCCTTCCTCATCTTCCCCGTCCGTGAACATCGTCGAGGAACTGTCCGTCGACACTGTCCCATCATCAGAGTCCATGGTCACTGGCGGGGCAGTGGTGGCAGGCTCCGTAGCATCCGTTGGCCGCTTTGATTTTTTGGTAGGCTTGTCTGGGGTCCTTGATTTTCACACGGCACTGCGTTGCATGACGGCTGTATCCTCTGTCTGTATCATGGCTTTGGAGACCTTCTCGTAGGTCTTTGCATTCCGTTTGTTGGAGCGCAGCTCCGAAAGCACAGACTCCTCGCCCCCCACACCGATCAGATCGAAGAGTTCCCAGTCAGTCTATGCCGGGTCCCTCTTTCTATTCAGAGATTACATGAACTCCTCTGCTGGAGAGCTCTGCATTGCTGCCGGTGCTGCTGAGCTCGCCCCGATGTCCAACCACAAAATGAGATTCTAACTGTCCAGAAAGGAAAAGGAATTCAAATTTTCCCGGGTCATTTCCTGTGTGGCTGGTCAGAGAATCAAAGCTCGGACTGCTGTCCAGAGCGTCAACAGAGTGGTGCACTGTGGAATAGGTCCCGGAGCTACTAAGTTCGATTTCCATCCACACCTAGCCTAATTCGAACTAGCCATGTCGAATTTAGCGTTACTCCACCTGCCGGGGTGGAGTACCAAATTCGAACTAAAGAGCCCTCTAGTTCGAATTTAATGGCTTCCTGGTGTGGACGGTTGAGCGGTTAGTTCGAATTAACGCTGCTAAATTCGATTTAAAGTCCTAGTGTAGACCAGGCCTTAGACTCACTCAAGACTAGGCCAGCTGATGTCTGTAATAGAGATTTTGTAATCAGAATTCAGTTGATAATGCATGTGGCAGCAAAGTACGATCTATATGGTAGATCTGAGATATGCAGGAAACCAATATATGGAGTAAAAAGGTTCCATTTTTTCAATCACTTTTTTTGTTTGTTTTTGTTTCTTTTAAACTACGAGGCGCTTTGAGGCAGCCATTCAATAAAGCCACCGCTCTCTCCACCCATAATCAGCAACAGTTGCAGTCCAATAAAACTAACAGTTCACAAGTATTCACAGGAGAATAATCTTTTTCCACTACTTTCTATCACAAATTTTGTAACAGCCCTCAGGACTTAGACACAAAAGCAAAATTTAAGGCTCTTTAAAATGTTATACACCAGTAATACCTTTATTTGTTTATTTCAAAACCAATAACAGTTTCCTCTGACCCTGTGCAAACAGCTGCCTTTGAAAAAAAAATAACACTAACTCTCCTTTATAACATTCTTCTGAAAGTGGCCCTTTAACCTCTTCTGGCCTTACCAATACATTTTAATCTGGATTTTTATTGATTCCAGCAGATTCTGGACATTATCCTACAATTGTAACAACGTCTTACTGAACAGAACTTACACTAAAAAAAATGCAGTACTACTATTAATGTACAAAAAATACATCACAAATACATTGTATATAAGAATCTGAAACATCAACGGTAGGAATGCATCCCTTAGATCCCAAGCATGCAATTAGAACTGCACTGGTGAAGGTCAGTGGGATTCTGTATGGATACAAAGACATGCTCATGCTGATCTGTTTGCAGGATTCGCGTCTGTGCTTAACTGACATAGCTATGCTGGCAAAATGCTTAACGTAGATGCAGTCATACCAGCAAAAATATCCTTTTGCCAGGATAACTTATTTGAGAAGAGTGTGCATCGAGGGAGTTAAACCAATAGGAGTATAATTATACTGGTATCATTATGCCAGTAAATTTTCCCTGTAAACAAGTCCTTAGGCTTATTCTACACTAGAAAATCGTTGCCAGTATAACTATACCGGCAAACCCTCCTAGTACAGACACAGTTTATACTGGCGAAAGATACTTTGGCCAGTACAGCTTATAGCAGTTCCCAGGGCCACCTCGGGGGGGGGTGGGGGGGGTGGATGGGGGGGAGGACAAATCAGCCTCCCTGCTAGTCTTCTTGCTGTCCGCTCAGCACGCCTACCCACTGCTTGCTTCCTCACCCTCCTCACCCGCCCACTGCTCTCCTCCTTGCTGTTCGCCTGCCTGCCTGCCTCCTCACCCCCCTCCTGCCTGTCACTCGCCTCCCCACTAGTCTCCTCGCTGTCTGTCCAGCACCACCCCACTCTGTCCACTCTCCTCCTTGCCATTCGCCCACCTGCCTCCTCACCCCCCTCCCGCCTGTCACTCGCCTTCCCGTTTGCCTCCTCACCCCGCTTGCCCGCCCACCTCCCGCCTCACCTGAATATCGGGACAAATGGCGTCTCGATCGTACATCAGTCAGGACACAGGACAAAGGGCTAAATGTTGGGACAGTCCCGATTTTGCGTGGGGGCCCCCAAAGCGCAGGGCCCAGGGCGGTCGCTCTGATTTGCCCTACCCAAAGGATGGCTCTGGCAGTTCACTCAATTAACTATGCTCCAAGAGCAAAAGGACACTTTTTGCCAGTTTACCTGTACCTATGCTACAGCTTTAGCCAGTTGAGAAATGTAAACCACCTCCCTTACCCAACATTATTATAGTAACAAAATTTCCAGTGTAGATCTGATCTGAGGCCTGCTCTACACTACAAAGTTAGGATGACATAAGAAGTTACCTTGAGTTGACCTATCTGTTTATGTGTCTACACTCAAATTTGTCTCCTGCAGATGTAAGTGCCCCAATTAGTAAAATCTTCTTCCCAAATGGCGGAGAGCCATAGTCAGCTTACTGAGGTCAACATAGTGTGAGTATAGACCAGGGGTAGGCAACCTCTGGCACGCGTGCCGAAGGCGGCAGATGAGCTGATTTTCAGTGGCACTCACACTGCCTGGGTCCTGGCCACCAGTCTGGGGGGCTCTACATTTTAATTTAATTTTAAATTAAGTTTCTTAAAAATTTTAAAAACCTTATTTACTTCACATACAAAAATAGTTTAGTTATATATTATAGACTTATAGAAAGAGAACTTCTAAAAACGTTAAAATGTATTACCGGCACGCGAAACCTTAAATTAGAGAGAATAAATGAAGAATTGGCACACCACTTCTGAAAGATTGCTGACCCCTGGTGTAGACACTGCATGATCTGTATTGACTCCAACTGTCTTCCAGCAGCTGTCCCACAATGCCCCATTCTCTACGACTGTGACCACTCTGTTCTTCGTTCCCGTGTTTGGTTAAGTGGGGGAGAAAGGAGGCATGAGAAACAGTTTGTTTATGTACATAGGAATGTTCCTTGTATCCTATGGGGGGAGGGGGAGAATCTCAATGATAGTTTAATGGAGCTACTCTGCAATCCTCTCCCAAAGACTTCTGCGGATGGCAGCCTTATTTCTTCCTCTGCGGTAGGATACTTTCTCTCGCCACACTGCAATGAGTTTGGCTGGCACCAGTAAACAAGTTAGTGGCATATGGGTCTGGGCAGCTTGGGGGTGCTCTCTGTGCCTTTGTTACCCTCTGGAGTGAGATATCAGCTAAAGCCACCACTGCCTGTGGCAAATAGTGTCAATACTGAGTGCCACTGTGCTATGCTCATATCCCTGGAATAAAGAACAAAATTGTATTATTTCATGAAACCAAAATTCCTTCCCCCACTGCCTTACCCCTGGCAGGCCATACTCACCATAGCAGAGGGTGAAGTGCAGTGCTATGCAGAGGCACCCCAAAGCTGTAATGTGAATAAGCATGTCTTAATAAAAGATTTTATGGAAGTAAGAGAAGGGAGTTTTGAAACTTAACTTTCCCTTTCTATTGTGACTGTAAATCCACTAATACATCTGTCTCTTTTTATCAGCAGCTGCTGTCATTGTGGCCTTGAGGGGTACCCCACAACACCCGCAGGATGTCAGACCCTGAGGAGAACAACATGTTCAGCAAGATCCTGCTAGCCCATGCTGCATCAGACCGCGAACAAAGGGCCTGGAGGGCCAACAGGGCAGATGGCACAGAGTAGGAAAGAGCAGAGAGAGGAAAGGCCCAGGAGTCCCAACAGGAAAAGAAGAGGGAGATGCACCAGGAGATTATGGTTCTTCTCAGATTCTCCATCCTCTGCAGTCCTGGGAGAATTCCATGGTAGTAGCTCCACACAGCCTACCCCTACCACTCCATGCTGGAGGACAGCAAGGAAAACCACAGCTTCGCTTTCATCTGAGCAAATCATCGTGTATATGTTCCACAACAGACTACATCTGTGCACTGAAGTGGACAGAAATGTTTGCTGCCTTTCCAATTTTAAAGTTCTAGTCCACTAATTTATGTTAAAAGTTTGTATTGCAGTCCCTGGTGTTATTTTTTGTTGTTGTTGTTTTTTGCACATTGTTTTTCTCCAGTGTTTTTGCCACTCAACAATGACAGATTTCTATTTTTGGAGAATAAAACTATCTTTATTAGTTCACAACACATATTGCAGCATGCATAGCGGTATTCAAAGCACACCGTACTTGTAGATGTACAGCAAGGACTATACTGTTCCTAATAGCACCAAAGCTCCAAGCCCAGAAAATGGGGAGGCATAGAACACTACAAGGGCTGACCATTACAGCGCTCTTTCAAAGCCTCCCTCAGCTGCATAGTTCTGCTTTGGGCTCTTGGAATGAGCCCTTGTGTCTGGCTGTTCAAAGTCAACAGACAGCCGCTCACCCTCTACCCTGGCACCAGCTTTTCTTCCTTTGCCTCACAGAGATTATGCAGGATACAGCAGGCAGCTATAACCATTGGTATATTTTTCTCACTGAGATCCAATCTAGTGAGTAAACACTACCAGTGTCCCTTCAATCTGCAAAAAGCACATTCAACAACCATTCTGCATCTGCTGAGCTGGTCGTTGAATCTTTTCTTGGTGCTGTTGAGGTGGCCAGCGTACAGCTTCATGAGCCAGCAGAGATAGGGGTAGGTTGGGTTTCCCAGGATCACTATTGGCATTTCAATATTAATCCTCCAGTTGGGAAAGAATGTCCCTGCTTGCAACTTTCTGAACAGTCCTGTGTTCTTAAAGATACACATGCCATGCACCTTCCCTAACCAGTGCACATCGATACCAATGAAGAATCCCTGGTGATCCACCAACACTTGCATAACCATAGAAAAGTCACCCTTTCTGTTGACATACTCTGTGGCAAGGTTGGCTGGTGCCAGAATAGGGATATGTGTACCATCTATCTCCCCACCAGAGTTCAGGAAACCCATTGCTCCAAATCCATCCACTATGTCCTGCAAAATGCCAATGGTCACAGTCCTGCATAGCAGACGACGATTTAGGGCCCTGCACACTTGCGTGGCAACAGCCCCCACTGTGGATTTTCCAACTCCAGAATGATTTTCCACTGACCAGTAGCAATCCATTGTTGCAAGTTTCCACAGTGAGATCACTACTCATTTTTCCACTGTCAATGCACCACTCATTCTGGTGTGCCTGTGCTGGCGGGCTGGGGTGAGCTCATCTCACAGACTCAGGAGTGTGGCCACTTGTATCCAAAAGTTCTGCAGCCACTGCTCATTGTGCCAAACCTTCATTACAATGCAATCCCACAAATCAGTGCTCGTTTCTTGGGCCTAGAAGCAGTGCTCCACCTTTTGCAGCTGCTCCAAGAATGCCACTAATAATCTTGAATTGTTTTTCACTGTGTCCCTCAGCAATCTGTCCTCCAAGAAACTGTCATTTCCCCGTTGTTGTGGTACTTCCTATGGGTCTGCAAATACAGGAGAATCGTCCATCCTACATTTGCAGCATTCAGAAAAATAGTGCACATATCTTTGGGCTCTATGCTTCTGTCAGAAGAGGTGGACACTGATAAGTGCTGCACAGATTTTAAAATAAAGGCATGAAAATATGAGCTATGGATTGCATTATGGAATGGAGAAAGTTGCAAGCTGAGAACTTGATTCCTAGCTCCCAGAGATCCCTGCACAACTGATTTCTACCCAAAAGGCATTGCAAAAATCCCCCAAAAGGCATGGTGCCTGATGGGAGCACCTGGCACATTGGGATACCTAACTGTGGTGCACTGTAATCTGCATCAACACAAGCACTCCTGGTGGGTGTGCGCAGCACCGATGCAAGCAGCCAATTATGCACATGCTTGAGAAATATACAAACTTCAGGAGCTGTACGCCGACATAACTTACATTGACCAAAGTCTGTTGTACAGACATGGCTTAAGTCTCAAAAGGTAAAGGCAAAGCTACAAAGCTTTCTGCTGAATCAGGAGTTTTCCCATTATGTGCTTCATTAACATAAGTATGACAACATTTTAAGGAGGGGCAACAGAAGTAATAATACCTAGTACTTATACATGCTTTTCATCTTCCAATTACTTACAAACGTTTATACTAATTAAACTTCCCAACACCCTTTTGAGATAAATATGTTTTAGCCCTGTTTTACTGATGAGGAAATTGATAGAGAGAGGTTTAAGTGATTTGCCCAAGTTAACAAAGAAATCAGTGTCAAAACTATGACTGAGTTCTGGTCCCAGACCACTAATCAGACCGCACTTCTTCTTCAACTTCTAAACATTAATTACCACCCAGATTATTATTCTATCAATTAGCTTAACGAGCTAATGCAGTATGCATTAGCAGTCAATCAGGAACTTCTGAAACCCCTATAGCTCATTAAATACAGAAACAATACTAGGGCCTCTCCACTTTTAGATATTTATAAACAGTTACAGTAACTTTTAGTAACTAAAAAACCAGAAATTATATGGCTATAATGAAAGGATATTAGCGAACTATCTATTTAGGTTTGTTCTCTATATAAGATGAACAAAGAAGAAAGAGAAGCTGAACAGTTGCACCTTTTTAGTTCAAATGTAGAAACAATCATCTAAGAAACCAGGTGATGCAAGTTTTAGTCTCATCTTCCTCTTCTCTGTAGAAAAACATTGTTTTAGTTTCCTTAGCATGTATGTCAACTTGAATAACAAAGGGTTTGCAGAACTATCCATGGGAGCACAACTCTTTATATTTCGCTTGCTTTAATAGTTAGAAAGCTCCTATCATCCAGTTCAACATTTCAAACCACGTAACACCCAATAAAACAAATGGAATCTCTGCTCTATTTATTACTATGAAACTTTTTTGTCACAATTTTTTTAAAAATTAGCATGTTAAGTAGATACATTTTCTATGGGACACTGTCACCTTACAAATCATATTCAAAACAACAAATGTCCTTATCTATTATAACAACAACACTTTCAATTACTAACAGTTTTAGAAATACAATTTACTATTTTTTGGACTTTGAATTTCTCTCTGTCTATTAAAGTGAGTTTTGCTTTTGTTTATGATCACTTTCACTGCTACAGAATCTGAGTCGCTGCAGTTTGACAAGAATTTAAATTTAAAATTTTAAAAAAACAAGACATTCTTTTTATCAGCCTTTAGCTTTGTGAAGCTTGTGGATGATCTCTAAAAGTATTGACACTCAATAAGGGACTTGATTTAATAACCTTCTCAAGGTTATCATGTCTGCCATGAGCAAAAAATCTGAGGGCCCAAAGGTCACTTACCTAGAGGCTACAACTGCAATAATTGAAAACATAGTTTACAAACAGTGGATGGGGAGCTGATTGGCAATTTTAGGGCATATGAATGATGAATGGAAGGGCTGAAGAATGACCTAAAGATGTGTTATTTAAGAATTATCAGTCTGAAAAAAACATTTCATATGAAAATCCAGAGGCAGTACATCTATTGAGAGTGGGAATTCTTTGAAACTATGTGGATTTTTGACTTCCCCAAACTGTTAAAGTGGTTGGTTTTATCAATGGAAAGCAGAGAGGCCAATCAGGTTACAGGGTACAGGAACTCTGATTATGAAATTCTCCAAGCTTATGAAGTGCAATAATTGTAGAACCAATTCGTTAAAAAGTATAATAGCTTTTGAGGGTGCCACGGAAATAACCAACCACCTGGGAATATGTCTTAATGTACATGGTTTGGAGTGTGCGTGGGGAAACCAGGATAGGTTTTCAATGTGCCTGAGGAGCTAGGAACCTTTATAAGCCTCAGGAAATCGCAAGTAATATTGGAGAAGAGTGAAATGAAACTAAGATGACTTTTAAAAGAAATAAGGCAAGTCAGCCTATGATTCCTAGTCAACATACCATAGTATCATCTCCGTACTCTTGCCAAAACCTTGTACTGCAGCCAGTGAAAGATGTTATTTTTTTTCTTTTGCATTCCTCTGTGAACAGAGCCATATTATTCAGTGTTCCGATTACATGCTATTCTAAGGTATTTGTTTATCCTAGCAGATGGCATCACAAATATGGGGTGGTGGGAGAACAATCATTTGGGCCCATTCTCCCCACCCATGCTAAATCAATGTGCATCCCAGAGCAAAGCTTAGCAAGACTTTGAGTACAAGCTATTTTTGGAACACAGAGAGCGAGACAAAGAGAGAGTGAGTGTGTCTTGAGCTATTAGGTTTCCTATATGCAAGAACTCATCTCCAAAATGCTAATTAGCACATTTTATTCACTGACCATATTAAGGCAAAAAAGACTCTCCCTTCACCTCCCACATGGTTCAGTTGTGACATTTCCTTCCATCCTTAATACCACCCCCACATTATTTCTTAGGCTAACATAAACAGGTGAGAGCAGAGGAAATCTTTCAAAAATCTGGGACGATCATTTATGTGTAATTTTACTTTTTAAGTTGTTCTGTATAGATAAAGTTTAAATCCTCAGGTACCTGGTGCATTGGTAACATTGTGCTATCTAAAATATTGTTAATAAAAAGAAAATTAAAAATGGAACTGCCATAGAAAGCCCATTTCACCATTTACCCTAGGTAGGAGATAAATTGCTGAGTTTCATTTTATTCAAAGTACGGTAAAGACAGGGAAAATTAACGTCTGAAACATAATTTACAAAAATAACCCCCCAATTTGTTGTTCACAAATTT
Organism: Mauremys reevesii; assembly: GCF_016161935.1. NCBI lineage: Eukaryota > Metazoa > Chordata > Testudines > Geoemydidae > Mauremys > Mauremys reevesii. The sequence continues at coordinate 208,879,403 of NC_052624.1, forward strand.
TTTTTGAACGTTCATCTTTTTTGCCAGCATATTGGCTTGATGTATTTTATTTCTGTGACATTAATACTCTTTGCCATAAGCACAAGTCATACCAAGGGATTCCGACTTGCAACAAAGCTAAGTTAAGATTCCAGATCTCAGTTGTGCTGGCATGAAGACTGGTCTCTCAGTAATACAGAAGACAATATCCTAGGGAGACTGGAATTAGTCCTATTCTGCACCAATCAAGCCAAAACACAAGGCATATCAAAAAGCAAGTAATTGCTAGCTAACGGCTATGGGAGGAACTATACCACGGTTCAATCTAAGCAGTTCCTGGCAAGTAACAATAAGGCTTGAGAAAACTGCAGTGTAAAATGGGGGAGTTTTATCAAAAAGGTGAAAAGCAGAAACAGCAAAAGAAAAAGGTTTACCTCATCAGATTGAGAAGGGCTGATTCTGGGCATTGGAGATACTTGTGGTGTTTTCAGCTGTGTACTGTTGCTGTCTGGAACAAGCTCTCTGTGGATTGACTGGATATGATTCTGGAGTTCACTTTCGGATTCAAATTTAACATTGCAACTAGAACAGCGAGTCTTCAGTCCCCCTGCCTTGTTTTTGTTCTCAATGGAACTCAAGTTCTCATTTTGACCCAAGCCTTGTCTGTTACTGCTTGAAGGGATGTTGACACTTGGACTACCACTTTTACTGAGATTAACACAGACAGCGCACAGACCATATGGCAGACCATTGATGTCAAGTTTCACTAAATCCTGTTTTGAGCGGAATTCCTTCAGGCAAGAAGCACATTTGTACAGTTTCTGAAGATGCTGTGCACGCCCTGTGGACTGCACTGCAGAGCCATTTCCTGTTTTTTGCATGTGAAATGTCCCATGGATTTTCAGTTCCAAGGTAGAGGTCACTGTTTGCATGCATACCACACAGCGGAATCCTGTTAAGGAATTTCTCAAATCAGGGTGCATTTGGCAATGCTCTAAAAAATCCTCCTCACTCTGTAGAGGCATTTTGCAAATTCTGCAGTTTCCAGTGTCCAGGCTCTTACTATGCGTGACTTTATGTTCAGTAAGAGTCAGAAGAGATGGAAACCGCTCACCACAAATTGGGCACATATAATGTTTCACTGGTCCCAAGTGTGTCTGCATATGTTCACGGAGCCCATTTTCAGAGAAGAATGTTCGAGAACACACATTACACTTGTAATTCCCTTTAATCAGCTCTGCCTTCTTCTTAACTATAGCACTTTCTCCAGGTCGGATGTTGTGGTCTCGAAGCTGATGATTCTGCAGGAGTGTTTCCATTGTATATGCTGCTCCACAAATGTCACAACCATACATGGGCTCAGATGTATCAACGTCTTCTTCACTGCCATCATGGCTATTATGTGACTCCTGGCTATTTGTCAACAAGGTCTGAAGCTCCACTTCTTCTTTCTGAACTTGCTCCGATGCGCCATTTGTGCCACAGTTTGGAGTTTTAGTTTCAAAAACACAATGTTTTTCCCTCAAGTGTTTCTCTAGCAATATAATAGCATGAAAAGCTTTGCTGCAGAATTTGCAGTTGTATTTTTTGCTATGTGTAGTAATGTGGCACTGAAGCTCCACCTCTGTACCGAACGACTCGCCACAGAAAATGCACTTGTGCACTTTCCCCTGGTTCTCCAGGTGATTGTGTTTAACATGAAGCTGTAGGTCAGTTTCATTACGGAAGTCCCAGTTACAAGATGTGCACCTGTATACCTTCTTTTCATTGCTGTGCTTCACAGCCAGGTGTAGTTGAATGGAGACTTTGGAGTCAAAAACCTCTTGACACAAGGTGCAGCGGAAGAATACAAATGTATGCATGTCAAGCAGGTGTTTTTGCAAGTCATCCACTGAAGTGAACTGCTTGTCACAGCTTTCACAGATATAGTATGTAGAGGTTATCATGAAATGAATTGTAACATGCTTCAGCAGTGACTCTTGGTTTGGAAACTCCTTGTTGCACTGAGGGCAGGTCAGTTTTGGCAGGACAGTGTCAAGGTGGGTTTTTAAGTGAGTCTGAAAACCATCGAGAGATGTATACTTAGCACCACATTGATTACAGACATATTCACCTGCAGGACGTGGAGGAGCGCCACCTACAGCTTGCATCATCTTTAAAGAAGTTTGCTCTATAGTTACAGGAGATAAGGGGCTCAAGGCTCTAGATTTCTTTCCATTGTGGATGTAATTCAATGCCAAAGGAATGTTCTTATGGTTCTCCTTGATATGCTTGTTCAATTTAAGGACACTGTTAAATATTGGAGAATTAGTACAGTAGGAACAGGAATATACTTCTACTACTGGATCTTTTGGGGTTCCAAGTACAGGGGAACCAAAACGGGAACTGCTAAGATCACAATGGACTTGTCTAATATGCTCTTCCAAAGAAGAATCAGTAAGAAATCCCATGTAGCAATGGGGACAAAAGAATGCATTACTGTCTTTAGCAGCAGGGTTTGCAAACCCATGAGAACATCGGATATGTTCCTGAAGAGTGTTGAGGTCATTAAATACTTCAGAGCAGAAGTTGCACTGGTAGACCATGGCAGGCATGGTAGAAACAATCAGTGCTGGGTCTGGAGCTTCATGGACTTGCTTAAGATGTTCATTCAGATTATAAAGTGAAGGTAACACCTCCAAACAATACTGACAGATATGCGCTTGTTCAGGTTTATCTAAATGCATAGTTTTCAGGTGTATCTGCAGAACTGCAAGGCTTGAAAATAACTGTTTGTTGCAATAAATGCAGCTATAGGTAACTTTTGCTTGCTTATTTGAAGGACCAGTGATATCTGGTACTTGTTGGGCTGCCCGCTTTCTTCCACGACCCTTTGTTATTGGCGGAGCTGTTTCTACCATTGTTGAACTGTCCACTGAGAGGTTTGAATCTGGAGTGGTGCTGGATACTGAGGTGTAGCCAACAGTTACCAAAGAAGGGCTGTTGCTATGATTGCATGATTCGGGTTGCTGGTGACTATCCATGTGGCTGTACAGTTCTTCCACGGTATGGAAGTTCTCTGAGCAAATGCTGCATGAATTCTTCTTTTCACCATTATGAGCCTGCTCCATGTGATTTACAAGAGAACTTTCCTCTACAAAGAGTTCATGGCAATAAACACATTGAAGAGCAGCCCTGTCTTCATTAGGGGAACACTCAGGGTGGCATTCTGCTATGTGTTTCTGAAGATCTTCAGGGAAATCAAAGCCTTCTTCACACTGACTGCATTTCTGAGTGTCTTTCATTTTCCACTCCTCCATCCTGGAGGCAGACTGAGAACCATCCTTGTTTCTCTCATGAACCTGCATGTGACCATGCAGTGAACTAGACGAAAGGAATCCACGTCTACAAATGGCACATTTATATGGCTTGTTGGATGTATGAGTCTTTAAGTGAATTTTAAGGTGATCACTCCTTGAAAATGCTGCATCACATTCACTGCAGTGATACTTCTTGTCTCCCGTGTGAAGTTTTATATGGCGATCTCTGCTCCGCTTGTGTTTAAAGAGGCGACTGCAATATGTGCATTTGAAAGGGAGCTTGTCGCTGTGACTTTGCTCGTGATGCTTTAAGTAGCTGAGCCGACTGAACGACTTGTCACAGAACTGGCATGGATAAGGCAATCCTGGGCCACCCTCTTCCTCACCAAAATCACAACCTTCTCCATGGCTTGGTGAAGTCTGGTCTTTGCTGGAAGGCGATGAAGCTGGCCATGAGCAAGTGGGGTCATCCTCAATATCCACACCATCTGGAATGAGAAAAAAAAAGTGCACATATGCTTATTCCCCTGGAGTTCAAAGAATACACTAAGTGTGTATAAACATGCAAATGGCTGAAACAAATATGCAATGTACTAAACTTGGAACGAGATACTTTTCAGCTCCAACAGCTTTTATCCCACATTTATTTTTATCAAACTGTAAAATATGAAAAGTTATTAAATACTTCTGTGCCCATATTACCCTTTTATTGCTTTTTTATCATCCTCTCTTAGTTGCAGGATATATATTATACATTGACAACTTTATTAAAATGCAGATTTTAATATATTTAATGTTTCTTTTGTATCCATTGTAAAATGATTTGCATATTATGTGAGCATCTGAAGAGTCAATGAAAGGAGGAAATATTACAGAAATTATTTAAAATTAATGCAGTCAACCCACATGCCTAGTATTTAATAAAAATTCCCTGTGCTTTTCCTCTATTTTTTCCCCTTAAAGTTGGTTCTGAAAACAGAAATTTTTTAAGGGTTATTATTGATATAGACATTGGTGCCGTCAACAAAATAATATTTAAAAAATTACAAGGAAGGAAGGAAATGGACAAAAACCATAATAAAAATGATGTCTTCTCTAAAAAAAAATGCAGCCATGATCTCTTCAATAACTATCATTGGTAACCTCAAACCAGCAAATGGATTATTAAATGTTCAAAACAAACAAATAGTATTATACTAAGTCAGCTGGGATCAAGGAAAATGAGAAAGTTTCACAAGAGCCAGTTCCCAACAGTGTATTTTGTTTCTAAAGTTCAAGAGGTTGCCCACCATTTCTTCCTTTTTGCAAAAATCTCAGCCAGCAAAACTTCCTTAGTTAAACAGAACCAGTACTTTTAGGTGATCATAGACAAAGCAACTTGTGAAAAACTGGAAACAGGAAAAAATGATACATGGTTATGGTAAAAACTGAAAGATTTATGAGTAACAAAGAAACGACAAACAAAACACAAGCCAGCTATTAAACTAAACTAGTTATCTATGATATTACTTCACTTCTGGACCAGATGAGTTTTAACTAAGTGTTTAGCAGGTGCTATCTGGGATTTTTGCAGCCTTCCTTTTAAACAAACAAATACTGTGGTTTAATGATGGCATTTCTCTTAGTATAAAAACTTCTTAAAAAAAATACAAAATGCCCGGCAGTCCCATCTAAAACAAATAATTCTTTATTCCCTTCCAGGGGCAACATCGTTGTCTTATTTCCTTTTAAAAACAAAGTTGATTAAGATAATACTATAGAAAATGACTGAATAAACACGGGGGGGAAGGTATTTTTCTTAAGATATTTTTCAACAAATGCTAAGTTTCTTAACATTTACAGCCCTCTAACAAAGAAACTTATCATAATAACATGAAAGTTAGAGTTGGCTTATATCATGTAAACAAATTCCAAGCCTGCTTTCTTTAAGGTAACAAGATTTTACTAGATTATCAGCCTCCTGCTTATCCACAGGAAACAGATGAGGATTCATTCCTTTCCTGCCTCTAGAAACTGATGACAATGCCATCTCACTATCAATGCCAGATGGCAACCATCTAACTCTGAGAAAACAACCAAACACCAATCCTGGAACCCTGCCCATTGCAACAATGATTTTCAATATAAGTTGAAAACTGCATTTTGTATCCTCTTGTTTATTACTTTGAAAGAGAGGTTTTAATTACCTACACATTACAAACACACGCGCACACACACACACACACACACACAATATCCAGTTGGCCTATGGAAAAGACATTTAAACAAATAAGTAGGGCTGTCGATTAATCACAGTTAACTTACGTGATTAAGTCAAAAAATGAATCACGATTAAAACAACTAATTGTGATTAATCGCAGTTTTAATCGCACTATTAAATAACAGAATACCAATTAAAATGTATTAAAAATGAAATTTTTGGATGTTTTTCTACATTTTCAAATATATTGATTTCTATTACAATACAGAATACAAAGTATACTGTGCTCACCTTATATAATTATTTTTATTACAAATATTTGCACTGTAAAAATGATAAACAAAAGAAATAGTATTTTGCAATTCACCTCAGACAAGTATTGTAGTGCAATCTTTATCGTGAAAGTGCAATTTACAAATGTAGATTTTGTTTGTTACATAACTGCACTCAAAAACAAAACAATGTAAAACTTTAGAGCCAACAAGTCCATTCAGTCTTACTTCTTGTTCAGCCAATCGCTCAAACAAGTTTGTTTACATCTGCCCGCTTCTTGTTTACAATGTCACCTGAAAGCGAGTTCAGGCATTCACATAGCACTGTTGTAGCCGACATCGTGACATATTTACATGTAGGGATGCCAACTCTGATTGAAGCTATTCCAGGAGATTTTTTTTCCAACATAACGTAATTCATTTTCTTAAAATATCCTATTAAAATCCCCTAGATTGCTTTCAATAGTCACTAAGAGATCGTGTGCTGAGTCATCATACAAGACTACTATAACATGAAATATATGGCAGAATGCCAGTAAAACAGAGGAGGAGACATACAATTCTCCCCCAAGGAGTTCAGTCACAAATTTAATAACACATTATTTTTTTAATGAGTGTCATCAGCATGGAAGCATGTCCTCTGGATTGCTAGCCAAATCATGAAGGAGTGTACAAATGTTTAGCATATCTGGCACGTCAATACCTTGCAATGCCAGTAACAAAAGTGCCATGCGAATGCCAGTTCTCACTTTCAGGTGACATTTTAAACAAGAAGCAGGCAGCATTGTCTCCTGCAAATGCAAACAAATTTGTTTATCTGAGTGATTAGCTGAACAAGAAGTAGGACTGAGTAGACTTGTAGGCGCTAAAGTTTTACATTGTTTTATTTTTGAATGCAGTTATTTTTTGTACATAATTCTACATTTGTAAGTTCAACTTTCATGACAAAGAGATTGCACTATAGTATTTGTGTTAGGTGAATTGAAACATACTATTTCTTTTGGGGTTTTTTACAGTGCAAATATTTGTAATAAAGAATAAATCTAAAGTGAGCACTGTACAATTTGTGTTCTGTGTTGAAATTGAAATCAATACATTTTAAAATGTAGAAAACATCCAAAAATATTTAAATAAATGGTATTCTATTATTGTTTAACAGAGTGATTAATCGCTTGACAGCCCTAACAAACAAACAAACCTACCATCTTGTTGAACTGACGACAAAGGTGTTCTTTCAAAACATCACTCCTTCCAGGTACTAACAACCTATCATCTACTAAAACATTTAACAAAAAGTTTTTCATTGTGCAGGATGGATACTAAATAATTACTAGACAGTTGGGGTTTTTTAATTGTCCCATTAATGGCTGCTTCATTCACACAAGGCTTTTGGTGAAAATCTATATTCTTCACTTTTGAATTGCTGGTTTTGGCTTAAAAACTAAAGCAGGTAGCAAAACAGGACCAAAAATATCAATTTTTAACCTCCCCCCACACATTTACACATTTTTGTCACAATTTTATTTTGTGTGAAATTTTCCAGGAAGCTTTATTAAAAACAAAATAAACACACACACACAAACCCTTTGTCCTTTAAAAATCAAATAAATTTCTGACAGATGAACCACTACACTGCTGGCAGATCAACAGGAATTTATGTCATGCAACTGAGCAAAGAAAAATAGTCTGCAACTGCCTAGGCTACATATTTTGTAACCAAATTTAGAATTAAATTGTATATCCTATCCAGGCATGATATATTATCATATAAATGTTTGGAGAAATATACAATAAGTGTTATAAATAGTGCACTATCACTGGCACCGTACTAAATCACTTTCTTTCTGTGGCCACTGTCTGCCTGTTTTTACCTATTACATAACCGTTCTCTTCAGCTTGTAAATCTCAAATGGATGTCAAGCAGGCTGCAGGGTCAGGTTCAGGTTCCAAGTGTGACCAAGATATAAGCAAATGGTGGTCCCCTCCTTCCCCCCCTCCAAGTCCCTTTGTTTGGAGAACGCTCCTTTAGCTTTTATACAAGGTAAAAAAAGTGGAATGGGAATGGGGTTAATAAAAGGACAAAAGCCTTTCCTTTGCAGTGTTTTTATGAATCAAGTCCAAAATGATTCAGTGCAATAACCCTCAGCATAAAAAAAGAAAATCTCATTTAAAAAAAATTAAGACTTGCAAAGACTAACTTCGGCAATTATATTTTAAAATTGGAAATCTACTTCTTCAGTGTGATAAAAGGAGCTATTTGCCTACCAAAACATGGGGAATCCCCCCACATAACATCAGTGTAAGGCAATAGCAGGCTCCTGATTACAAATTCTGCACACACTCCTCTCTACACCACTTAAATGCTGCAGTGTGGCTGCATGAAAAGGACCACAAGGAGACCAACCACGAAGGGATGAGGTAGAGACTTCTGCATGTGCTTTTCGCCATAAGGGGAGACTCTGTGCCAGCCTTTAACAGGCCAACACAATTGAGTTACGTCTACACTGCACGTCTTTTGATAACGTGGAGTGTACACATATGCGTAGCCCCCCAACATGGGCATAAATAGTAGGGTAGCCAGTGAGGCATGCTTAGGCGAGTAAAGATACACCTGAAGGGTGTAGGTAAGCTGGGCCACTGTGTCTACACTCCCAGAAACGACTCCGACAGCAGGGAAAGACGCAGGCAGCTTTCCCTGCCACAACAAAAGATGCTGGCAGGGGGAGATGCTGAAGTCTTTCCCACTGCTTCTCTGCTGCCAGTGTCTTTCATTGACACACGTAGCTCCACAGCTCAGTGTGGACGCAGCACTGCAGCAAGTAGCTCCAAGTATGCTACACATCACCATCAGCGGTGTGTAGTGGAGACGTAACCTTGGTGAGGTTTGGGGCCAGTTAAAGAAGAGTCACTGATTCCATGGCTATAACATACATAGGAAGTGAGGAAGAGCAGCAGCTCAGTGGTTAAAAAAAACAGAAGTGGATAAACCTAAAGTAAAGCTCAAATTTCCCAAATGAGAAGTGGGTGAACTCAGTTTATCCCAGTTTACCTTTGACTACACTACTGCTATTCTAACCTATGGGCTGCTACAGCAGTCTCAGAAGAGCTACTCTGAACAGACCTGCTGCCAGGGTAGTGAATTTTACCCTCTCCAGTCCCCACGGAATTCCCTACTCAAATCTGGCTGTGTGCAGAGAGGGTAAATTTCACCTACTGATAGGAGAATAGACCCCCAAATCCCTTTTCAACAATCACTCTAATAGAAAATATAAGTAGTTTGTTGCTACTCTGCATATAACCACGTGCATAAATTTAGAGACATCTACACATTCAACTACATCAACATTACTACATTAATTTTAAATGTTTAACAAGCTTTTTATAAAATACTTTGAACGAAACTGTACCTTCAGATGCACATGTACAACTGCCACTGAAATCCATGGGAGATGTGCAAATCTAAGAAGGCGGAATACGACCTAAGTATTCTATAGAGTATTTCTTGGAGTTTTAAACTATATTTTCTGTATTGACATGTATTTTTTTTCCTTCGGTGCTCACTAAGTGCTACTTACTGCAAATGCCTTTTTTGTGTTATGGCAAGTATTCTGCGTTTCAATGTGATGCACTTAACATGTCCATGTAAATTTTTAATTTTTGGAACCAGTCACTTCACACTAGCTGACTTTAAGAGAGCTCTAGCTCTCACAACTGAAAAACTTTGCTGGAAATCAGCTCCAAGGCCTAAAAGTCTATTTAAAGATGCAAGTGTGTGTGAATAGTTAGTGCAGATGTTTTTCTACAGCAACTGTACTCGCTGAGTTTCACCATTTCCATAAAGCACATTAAAACAAGTGTGTGAACACTCTGAGATGAAAGTACCAAACACTCCTGAGACTTCCAGTGGAAAGTAGAGCTGCCTGACTTTTCTCCAAGCAGACAGAAATGCCCATGATTCAGCAGCCTGAGTAAATAAAAGAGGTCCTTATTTCCGAGTTTTGCTGGCTGGCCACACTGCAGCAGTCTCTGTGCTGCTGCCAAAGGGGATGCAAAACTGGAACTACACCCAGCAGCTGAAGGACTGTCTTTGTTAGCCAGCCAGGCCTTCCTGACCATCTTCTGGCAACAAAACTGCCATATCCTGCAAGGAAGACCTCCATCTCAGGCTTGATAGTTCTCGTGTCTGCCTAATAGCACTAAACAACAGATTTTGCCTGGTCTGTGTTGGAGGAGGACAGCTGGAAACTCAGTTAGTAGCAGAGTAACACCTGTTCAGTCATATTTCTGGGGGAAAGTACTCACTAACCAAAAAGTGAAGTAATACCAGAAGGAGTTATTCCATGGGGGCAGGAAAGCATCAGAGTACAAAGCACCTCTGTGGTGCGAGCAGCCAGCCACTCATGTGCCAGCCTCAGTAGTTGTGAAGTCTTGAAAGTGATCTTATCCCTGGTGCTGCTGACTGAACAGTGCTGCTTCAGAAAGTTTGTCTCCAGGAAAGTGCATGACATACACAAGTTTTCACTGGAATATTCTGCAGGGCAGAAGGAGTTGCTCTGTTGTGCCTTATTTTTCTATATGATTTAAACAACCTAAGCTTTGCTACCAATGTTTCTTGAAAAAACTGCAGTGAACCTTTTAATAGAGTAAAAAAATTTAAAAAGTCCAGTCTGCCTCTGATCCACAACTGTAAGGTGTTTACAAAGATTAATACATTTTCATAATACCCATATAAAGTATTACTGGATTCTCCCCATTTTTACTGGTGGGATTACAGAAGCACAGAGAAGCTACGTGATTGTCCTCAGGTCACAAATGGAATCTGTAATTGAGATGAAATAGAACCCAGACCTTCTGACTCCCAATTATAGGCCATAACTGTAAGAAAAATCCTTTCCTTCACCTGCAGTGAGAAGTCACCAAAAAGAACTAATAAAGCAGGATTGCCACACAACCAACAAGAAAGATACAATACTTCAGATGCCCAGACACTTCCCAAGCGCTGGTCTTGCTGATATATTTTTGCTACCTGGGCTAGTTGACTGTAACGGCAGACTGGTCACATAACTGTCCTTACGGGACTCAGCATGATGATGTATGTGCAAGTACTACATAGCAAGGTTCCTTAACAGGGCTGAGATTTACAACAATGGTTACTTTTGAAGGGAATATTAAAAAATACTGACAAATCAAGTATACCTAGCACAGGACATATATACATCCTATTTTATACATATATAGATACACACACACATATATATGTTATGTAATTATATATAGGCATGTGTATGTGCATGTGTGTTATTATTTATATGTATTACCCTAGCCACAGACCAACATCCCATGGTGCTAGGTGCTGTGTCGTGTGTGTCCGCACACATGCACAAACACACACCCTTGCTAATTTTCAGAATGACCCCTACAATATAAAATTCAAGTTAAAAATGGAAAGAATAAGTGTCAGCCAGGTAGGTCAGTTAACTGGGAAGATCATAGACTTCTGACGTTTTAAATCTTTGCATTTTCCTTGCGGTTGCTTGAGTAGAGTGGATATTATATATTGTATAGTTTACTTATAATGGCCATTTCATGTTTCAGTGCTGGGCAGATTTTATATTATTACTGCTGCTAATTGTCTACAGGGCTACCTTGAAAATGAGATAAAGAATCTTATGGGAACATGCCGGTGGAAAAAAAAGGCTAAATGAAGAGGTTAGATATTACTTATATAAAACAATATTGTACAATTCATTATACGTGTATACAGTGTATACATAAGTATTATCCTCAGGTCTTCCAGTTATGTGTCAACATGATAGAAAATGTATCATAATGTGTGAGTCGTCTAACAAAGCTATTTTTATACTTTTAATAGGATCGTCAGAAAATGTTGCAGTTTAAAGTCACTTTAAACAAAATATGCATTATTTCACAATTTCCTCCATTTATTCTGACCAGAAATATAAACAGTTCTGGAAAAGCTGCAACTTTAATAATACAACCACCCTATTTTTTTCACATCAATGGTCCCACATTAAACTTACTCATTTGTCTCATAACTTATTTAACTACTTGAAAACTAATACTCTGTAATGGGTATTCAAAAGAGAAATGTGAACTTTAAAAATTATCTATAATTTACAGATGTTTTTAAAATCTATCAATATTTCAAAAGTACTCTTAGAGGACTAATTAAATGCATTAACAGTTGGGTTACTGGGGGGAGCCACTTAAAGGGGTTCTACACTGACAGCAGCAGTTGGTGGGGTGACCCCCCCATTTTAAATATTGTGATAAGAAAAACAGATCCCAGAAACAACAGCTTAAACCTCATAAATGCTCTTTTTTGTAAAATGCCTTTATTGCCCAGGTAAGTCGCTAACATTCCTGTACTGCTCTCCTAAGCTAACCCAAGTCTCCAGGTCATTATGCCTTCTTCATAAGACACATTACTATTACGTATGTGAAAAGGAACATAAACGTTTTTCCTTGATTGTTACTTAAGGTTCATTTGAACAGATGGAGCTCAGTGAATTCCATCTTCAACAGCCAAATTAAAGAGAAAACAGTGCATTCTTAAGCAGTTCACTTTTAACCTCGATAAAAGCTGATGTGCAACTAGCTAGAGACCACAGTCACCATCCAATTTATTTAAGGAAACCAAGCCTTTGTGTTTTTGAAGGCAAGGTAGTGGGGTGGGGGGGGGGAGGGTAGGATGGGATGGAAGACATTTTCAATTGTTGGGGTAGAATCACTCTTCAGTGCTTCCCCAACACATAACTAATGATAGGCCCTGCACTCAGAGCTTATTAAGCCACGTTCCATAACTGAGAATCCCATGTTACACAATTAATTTACGTGGGCTCTTTATTTCGGACTAAAAAGTACTAAGTCAGTCAAATAACACATTTGTCTACAGTTTAAACATAACAAAAAAAAAGTTTAAAACTGCATTTCTTCCACTCTGTTTTTATTTCTTTTTCTGTTGTTGTTTGTGTTTGTACAATATGAGTCAGAGACCACCAGCACAACTCCACTGAAACTAGGGTCAGAAAAAGTCATCCCCATAACAATTACGTCAAGGATTAAGATATTGGGCGGTGAGAAAACCCCACTCCACACACATTTTAATATATTAATTTTCTCTTAGAAATCTTTATATAAAATTTAACACCAAGTGTTAAAACAAACCAAATGATGAACGACATTTTACATGCAGAATTGCAGCAGGAAGATAATCTTTATGGTTTGTTACTAGTAGTAGTGTTGACACTGTTTCTTAAGGACAACTATGAATGACTGAGAGAAAATGGGTCAGGTTCTTTATTAGACTTGAGTGATTTCACAGGTTTTCTGCTTTTGTTGAGCCTCACTATCTCTAGTTACCACTGTGACTGGGAGTGGAAACTCTACAAAAAGAACAGGCGTACTTGTGGCACCTTAGAGACTAACAAATTTATTTGAGCATAAGCTTTCGTGGGCTACAGCCCACTTCATCGGATGCCCTGATCCCCCCTTGCAATGCAGCCCTTTGTCACTGATTCAACAGCAAAAGGCTGCTTAAAGGCAGCAAAACCAGCCCCAACATAAGAGGAATTCACGAACAGCACAGAATCAGTTGAATGCACTTATGCTGCCACCTTTGCAGCTGACAGCATATGAAGCACATCCAGGGCAAGAGGAGATGTAGCCAGAACACATTCTCTATCACGTAATGGCTCTCAGATGGCTGCTACAGGCTGGCAAAATGGGTCTGCTCTAAGCAATGTGGGGAGGCCACCCAGGTACAAAAGTGGGTTGAGCCCATCTTTGTTCACCTCTTCTCTCCTGGCCAAGCACAAAGAAAAGGAAGAAAAGAACATCTGGTCTTGCATGTTTGTACTCAGGGAGTTTTCTTCCCATTCTCCAGTCAGAGCTTGGGGCGGGGGGGCGGGGGGAAGGAAGAGGGAGAAGGGAGCAGGGTTTGCTCCTTTTCTTCACCTGAAATGTGCAGAACTTGGAGATTCTGCTGGAGACCAGAGTTATCTGCACAGCCTGTCACCTGCCCTACAAGCCTCCATGGTCACACACGCATTCTCCCAACCACCAGGGAGCTGACACAACAGATGGAGTCCCTGATAAAGATTCAGGGAAAACACCTTGGTAGAAAACCAAGCACAAGCTTGCCTTCTCCTCTGGACATTTCCCTTCTTTTAGTTTAGTCCTCATGTTCAATCTTTAAGCTATGCGTTATCTAGTCCTTTGTATGATAGGATGCATGGTGGTGAACAGGTGTGTGGGCAAAGGGATGGGTATGGGCAGGAAGAACAAACTGATGGGAAAGGTGAGAAAAGAGGGTAAGGTATTGAGAGCTAGATACATTTGGATGTGGGGGAAGCGAGTCGGGCAAAATATAGGGGAGGAGATAAAAAACAATACAAGGAAAAGACAAAGGGATAAGAGAGGAAGGGAAACAGGAAACTGGAAAAGACATACTGTGATCTCTTAAAGGAGAACAGAAAGGGTAGTAGGGTGACCAGATGTCCCCATTTTATAAGGACAGTCTGGTATTCGGGGCTTTTTCCTATATAGGCTCCTATTACCCCCCCCCCCCCCAGTCCCCACCCCCTGTCTCGATTTTTCACCTTACTTGCTATCTGGTCACCCTAACAAATAGTGATAATAAAGCAAAAGCAGTGTGGTAAGTTACATTGTTTGACAGTATGATGGACTCAAACACAGCAAACAAACAATACACAACTGCTTATTCCTTTAAATGGCAGGGATGGGTGGCACTTTTCATCCAAGTTAGCAGTCCTTATCCACACTGGGGGGTTTTACCCCAGCACAACTGCACTGGTGCTAACTCTTAGCGTAGACTTGCTGAACTAGTGTAAAAAGTGACTTGTCCTGGCGAAACTTAGTCCGGTTTGAAACCAGTGTAAGCTGCATCAGTACAAGTCACTTCAATTTTTACACTAGTGCAGTGCATTGACAGCAAAGCAGTAGGTGTCAACTACATTTTCTAGCAGCAGCTACAGACAGTGCAAGATAAAACCATCCATGCACCTTTTTTTTCAGGTCACTGAAATGTGAGGTATGGTGGGAAGGGGCTCACATTCATGTCTGGGAGACAAAGAACAGGGAAACAGAGGGCCAAGCTGGATCCACTGCTCTTTTCTCTGGAGGGGAGGAGGAAGTAAAGGGCCTGACTGGAGTCTGTAGGTGAAGAACCATGCGGATGAGAGCATGTGTTGATGGGTGTAGGGCAAGTGCAAGTGGGGATAAGAGAGGTGTGACATCTCCAATCCAACTACTGGCCAGACCTAACTCTTCTTAGCTATTGTAAATGAGATCTGACTCAGCAGCCTGACGTGGATGCAAGATCAAAAACTGATAAGAACAAAAATTAACACTGTCTTATGTAAATACAAGGAAATCATATCAACTATGCTCACAGTTTCTAGAACACTAAAGCGCACATAGATAAAGTAGTAAGGGATGCAGTGTCAGTTGAACTTCTTACATTTAAAAAATGTAAAGTTAATTAAGATCTTTAAAGGTACTTTTATAAAAGTTTGTTTGGGTGGTTTAATTTAATTCTAAATAGGAAGGAGAGATTCTTTTAAAAAGGCAACATTTTTCTTCTCTAACATTTAGTTCCATTCAGGAAAGCCTGCTGAAACTCATGATTAACTGTCTGAAATAGAATCCTGTCCAGAAATTTCGATATCTTTGCTTTGTTAAAAGCCTGTAAGTAAAACAACTCTTTGCAGCTTCCTCAGTTTAGAATGGAAGCATGGTGTGAAATACAGTAAATTAAGCCTTCGTCTGTCAGGGCTGGAAAGAAGAGTTGAGCAGAATAGTTGCTGGATTTGAAATGATTTTTTTTATTGGCTTAATTTACATCCTGTCTAAGGTCTTCCGAACAGCTCAAGGTGTCTTATCTCTGTCTACCAGGGGGTATTTTGCAGTCAAAGCAGTTAACGTACTTTCTCTCTCTATTTCTTTTTTAAGGCCATCTTATCTTATCAGAAAGATCTCTTCAGGCTGAGGAGAACCCACACTTATCAGAAGCTGTACAGTATATTGACAGCTCAGTGCTGCTAGAGACAAATGAAAGCTTAGGGTAGAGAAAGATCAGTTAACCTGTTCCATTCTCAGTTTAGACTAATCTTTGGTTTGTCTAACTTCAGGAAATGTTGTGTGTCTTTTCTCTATTTACTTGGATACAGAGGCACATGATCACATCATCATCAGTCACTAAATCTGGTGCAGAGGAACAGCATACAGGCAGGCATTGTAATAATCCCCAAGGTAGTTTGCCTGTTGACTCCTAAGTGTGAGCAATGTGTAGCTGACCTCTGTGACTCCTCCCCTACATGACCCTACGTGGGGGGATTACTTTGGAAGAATCTGAGCAGAGCAGAAGATCGCACAGCAAAAGAGAAAACTTTTCTGGCATGCTACAGACACTCAAGGGTAGTAAACTGGACTACCAGGGCACAGTAAGACAAACACAAAGGGTCAGTGAATGAAACTGACCATCTGAATTATGTAAACTGATGCAGTAAAATAACCTCCCTGAAAGAGAATCTGAAGACCATCCGGCAAGTCTGTCCTGGGACTGGAAAATCTGGAAAGGAAGCAGTTTATTTAGGTTTGTCCTCCATAACCTGCTCTGGTGACTAAACAGCATGACATAACTCAGAGGTGGGCAAACTATAGCCCGCGGGCCACATCTGGCCCGCGGGACCATCCTGCCTGGCCCCTGAGCTCCTCACTGGGGAGGCTTGCCCCCGGCTCCTCCCCCTCTCTCCTCCCCTCACCCCCCTCAGCCATGCCACCATGCGAGCAGTGGGGCTGTGCACTCCTGCCACTTTGAGTGGCATGGTGAAGGGGGCGGCGGCAGCACACGCAGAGCGGTTACAGGATGGAGTAGGGGATCCCGGGCGGGGGGGGGCAGTCAGGGACAGGGAGTGGTTGGATGGGGCAGAGGTTCTGGGGCAGTCCAGGGTCAGGGAACAGAGGGATTGGATAGGGTGTGGGAGTCCCAGGTGGCCTATTGGGGGGGGAAGGGGAGTTTGGGGCAGGGGGGTCCTGGGAGGGTGTGGTCAGGGGACAAGGAGCAGGGTGGGGTTGGATGGGTCAGGTGTTCTGTGGGGGGCAGTCAGGGGGCGGGAAGTGGAAGGCGTTGGATAGGGGGCGGGGCCAGGCTGTTTGGGGGGCACAGCCTTCCCTACCCAGCCCTCCATACTGTTTCGCACCCCGATGTGGCCCTCAGACCAAAAGGTTTGCCCACCCCTGAAATAACTAGTCAATTATAGCACCCAGCTGTAACTTAACCATATAACTAGTATCAAAGAAAAGAAAAATCTAGAACTCAGCCCTCTTGCTTGCCCCTGAAATGACAGCCATAGTGATAAAAATGGAAAGATTTCTGTAACATTTAATGTCAAATACAGTGAACCAGATCTAAAAAGCAGTTCAGACTGCTGATACTGATTGTACGGATCATTCACCATAATCTCAAGTGAAAAAGCAATAAGTGAACAGTTATTAAACATTTATTTGTGTGTTTAATACTTTGTTTTTATTTTTCCCTTTCCCCTTTGTATCTCAACTCCCCTTGGGCACTTTTATTTTAGTGAGAACCCAAGACTTTCCCTGCAGAGAAGGTTCTCTATTAATTGTCCATTATATTGGTGTGTCAGCACAAAGGAGAAGAGAAGGAATCCTCTTTCCAACTGGTTTCACCTCTCTCTCCTGAGAGCGATGCCCTTGTCAAGGCATTAAAGACATGAAAACCTGCCACTTATCAGAACTGTATTTGAATCGAACTACTGTCCTTGAAAATAGTAGACACCAGATACCATCCAAATGAACCACAGAGGCAGCTCAAGTTCCACTGTGGTTTAGACAATCTTTTAAAAAAAGCTTATATGTAATTTGTGATTACATGTGATTAACAGCAATATAATTATAGCTGTAGGTCCAGAATAATGAAAGTGTGTTCCCTTACATTAAAAGAAAAATGCAATAATGAAATAAAAAGTTCAGCAGGTAGACACTTTGCTGAGTGGCTGAAACTGTAAAGTTTCTAAATGTTATATTAAAGTTTTATTATAGTGTACAGTATTTAAAATAGTTTTTGAGGAAGGAGGAGGAGGCAGTGTAAGGAAGGAGACACAGATATCATATTTTTAAGAAGCAGTCTGCAAGATTTTCATGCTTTAAATAAGCCTGAGGGCACATGTGAATGTAAACTCATTGCTGAAGCAAATCGTAAAACTTTTTAATTACTTCACACTACCAATTCTTAACAAAACATAATTCAGGCCTATTAAAATGCCACGTTTGCCTTGCTAGCATGAAACAATATTTCAGAGAAATCTATAGAAATTCTATTAACCTGTTCAGAAGCAACCACAACCTAAGTTATGCTTATAATAGTTTAGAAAATTGAACCTGTTCATTTTGAACAATCAGTATGATTGTCTTCACCTTTTACAATTTGAACTTACTAGGAAAAAAAAAAGAAAAGAAGTTACGCCGTGCTTTTAACAAGTAAACAAGTGTACAAATTAATTCAGAGAGCAGTAATTTTGAAAATTTTCTATGTTTAATGTGCACTGCAGTTAAACTACTTTTTCTGTACAAATTAATTTACTGCATCAGTGATCGATGTTTATGTTTAGGCAATTTTATTTCTCAGTATGGTAAAATTAGACCTAATAGTTGCAACCTGTTATGTCCAATCTGTCACTGAAATTCAAATTGCCTTTTTCCTATTATTCAAGGAGCAATTTGGAGGAATTAAAGCCATCTAAAACCAGAAGACAAACAATTCTCTGTAAGGACTCAATAGCCTGTGTCATCAACCAGCTCTACAAAATAGAAATCCTTTCTAGTCAGATTTTTTTGCCATCTTTTCCTGAAATTCTAAAAGTTTCAACTCTGCTGAGTCACAAAAACAGGAATGTTCTAGGACAGCAGAGGAACACACTTCTCCAAGTGAATGAAAAAGTTACTCTCCATTTTGAACAGTGGAAATCCCATTAACTGATTACACAAAACTACTAATTAAACTCCAGTCTCTGTATCCTATAATTTTTTTTATGTTCAGAAGTTTTCAGTTATCCATCCATATATCTGCCAAAAAAAATAAAAAAATTGGTTTTGGTCTTCATCAGAGGCAAGTTAGTCTGTAGTTCTTTTCTTGTCTATGAAGCACTGCAGGATCACAGACAATTATCTATCCCTTCCAGTATTTAAGATATGTTGGTCCAGAGTCTAAATTTTGTTTACTATTCTGCACAATATTTTCCTTGCTTCAATGAAATAGCTGTGCAGTACATCCCAGATTATTCATTTAAATCAGCTGGCACAAGATGGCTTCTGGCACTGCCTTGAAGTTGCTGTTTGGGTCCTTTTAATAGCCTGACATTTTCCCCCTCTCTCCCAGCACATTAAATATGTGCTGTTTTGGTTGCATTTTAATTTTTTGTTTTTACTAACTGTACGTTTCCAATGTGGAGTATAACCTCTCAGATTTCCAAGGCTCTTTGGTTTCATTTATACCTGTTTTGTTTGGGTTTTTTTTCCCCCAAATGACTTCTTTCTTTTGATTTTTAGCCTTATTTTTGGGAGGATTCTTTTTTCTCAAGGTTGGAAGAAAAGGATGCTTTAGGCTATGTCTACACTATATGCCTTACAGAGGTGCCGCTGTAAGGTCTCCCGTGTAGCCTGTCTTTGCCAGCAAGAGAGAGCTCTCCTGCTAGCAAAATAAAACCTCCCCAATGAGTGACAATAGCTTTGTCAGCGGGAGAGCATCTCCATATTGTCCACACTGGCACTTTTCATTGGTAAAACTTTTGTTGGTTAGGGGGGTGTTTTTTCCACGCCTGACTGCCTGATAAAAGTTTTACCAACAAAAGTGCAGTGTAGACATAGCCTTAGTCTCAGAGCTAAAGATCTGGATACACACTTTTGGTCCTATTGAGGCTGTCCATCTTGGTGACAATAAGACAGAATTAAAGCTGGTTTTGAGGAGTTTCTGTATCTTTCCTCAGTCATTTTTCTCTCCATTGTATCTTTTCATTATCACTTTTTAAATTCCAAGTAGACTCATTTCCTTGGAAGATTGCTTGGATCATCAAGTTGATTAATAATTTTGCTACTAAGCAGTACTGATTAATGTGGATTATTCAAGTGATTAATAATTTTACTGTTTTGCAGGACCAGGCTTCTCTCAATGTGCTGTTTTTAAATAATATTTTACAATTGTGATTTGCTTAGATTGATGATCTGTAACTTCTTGGATTTCCCAAGTACAGGAAAGTGGCATGACATTATACCCAGACTCATTCTTCTGCTGTAGGGCCAATTATTACAATAGTCCATAAAGCATTTCCAGATGACAATGTCTAAGAGGTTGGTGAGCTGCAATTCCTGCTTCTTAAACAGTGCTTGCTTTGCTATTCCTCCTCCTCTCCCCATTTGTTTGTTTGTTTGTCTTATCTGCCTGTTTGATCTTATCACAAACCAGATTGTAAGCACTTTTTTCTGTCTGTCTGTACAATGTCTAGCACAATGGGTACCTGAGGCTTGGTTGGTGTTCCTAAGTGCTAACATAATGCAAATGATAAAGTAATAATAATTAATTCCCCATTTTTATTTCTTCATGTGACAGACCTACGGAGGTAAAAGTAAACAAAACTGGTGATGGGGTTAAAGCATTTGATGTGGAATGTAAAACACATGTCTTACTCCTAGCATTTGAAGGAAGGCCCACAATACATTGTACTCTAGGATTACATTTACACGCTTCCCCTTAACTCACTGAAAATGGCCAATGAACCCAATAATTATTTATCACCTACTGTTCAAGATTTCCTGATTGTGCTCATGTTTTGACTTCTGTTTTGCTGATACTGGACTTCACAGCATAATCGGTCTCCATAGCAGCATATAAATGCTTAATCTATTTCTAAAACTAATCAGTGGTTTGTCTGTTAGATAAAGTAAAATCTAAATGCTACATATAGTGGAACTTTTATTTAAAAATAAGCACTGAGGTACACAGAAGTTCAGTATGACTGGAATTACAATTTGCATGTTGCTATGCATTGGATCAGTTTTGGTCTTTCTTTGTATTTCCCTTGAAACTAAATTTCATCATAAGCAAGTCTAATTGTACTTGGATACTGGATATACCCTTCTTTCACTAAATGAAACTTTATTTATTTGATCATTTGTAAGGCACCAACTATAAGGCATCTCTGTGCGGTAATGAAGAACCAAATATGACACATTAAAAATGGGAAACAAAATCTAATAGCAAGTTAAAGTACATTGCATGGACTGAATTAAAGGGACTCTCCTACCCCAAAAAGATTCAAGTCCTAAATACTCTAAGGCAAGGGAAAAACAAAAGGGTAGCAGATGTAAAAACAAAGGGAGGGAGCCCATAAAACAGACAAGGATAGGCCAACTGAAACAAACAGGGCTTGCAGCGTGCCTTAAAGGCAACCAGCAAGGGGCTTTGGCAGGCCACCTCTGGGAGGGAGTTCCACAAGCGAGGACAAGAAAGACTTGCCCCCGGCCTACTCTTGATTGAACCTACTGAGAAAAAGCAAACCAGATCCAGCTGAGAGTAACTGCCAGGCAGAGACGTGGAGAGAGAGGCTATTGCTCAAGAATTTAGGGCCTAGAATTTGAAAGACTTTATATGCTGAGACCTTGGATTGTATTTTCTAGTATATCCGTTTTCAGATATTCTCTCTGCTCCTATCCTAAAGAGCAAGTGGCAGCCTATGGATCATTTTCAAGGCATACCCAATTAGGATCACATTACAGTAGTCTAGCCTAGATGAAACAAAGGCCCAGGGACTATGGTGAGGTCCATGTTCAAGATAAATAGGCAAGACTATTCAGATAAACTGGATATTCATTACCAGTGGTATGGACATGTGCTCCTTCTTGCTGGTGAAGGCATGTTAGGATACTGATCACTGGCCACCCTTGACCACTGGTATATACTAATCTTGGAATGAGGCACTAATCATTTACATCAAATGAAAAGCAAAGCCTCCCCTCACACCTTCACTAACAAGCAAGGGCACAGTTCTACCCTAGTCATAGGTGTTGGAACTAGGGTTGCTGGGGGTGCTGCGGCACCCCCGGCTTGAAGAGGTTTCCATTATATACAGGGTTTACAGTTTGGTTCAATGGTTCTCAGCACCCCACTATAAAAATGTTCCAGCTCCCTTAACCCCAGTCATAGTGAGCATAAACTAAACCAAAAAAAACCCAAAAAACCCTGAAACTCAGTCAAGTCAAACTGCTTATTCACTCCATCCGACTCTAACATGACTACATCGGAAATCAACCACCTTCTGGTCTGATCGCAATCTACTTGGCAAAGAAATATGAAAAATATCACAGCAAACAACTACTGACTCTATTTCAGTCTGCAAACAATCTCGATTAACCAGGTTGCATGCCACATGAAACAGTTGCAAGTTTTTTACATGTACTTTTATTACAACGGGCACGCTCCTCTGGGTTTTGTTCTATCACAAGCTTGGACTTCAGGATGTGGTGGTAGTATTCTGGGGCTGCTATTTAGAGAGTGGAATGTCTGATGAAAGGCTATACTCTCCCTGACTTTTCTTCCTTTGAATACTTGGCTTTTGTTTCCTTGGCTCCAATGCCTGCAACTTGAGTCATGGATTACCAGACTCTGAAGCTTACTATTTTGTTTTTAAGTGAAATTTCCAACTCCCAGTCTTTATTTTGATACAAACTCATTACCTTGGAGCGATTTCAACTTGCAGATTGATTTTCCTTCTTCACAAATTACAAGATTTTGTTCAATTTATAAATGATGGTTTGAACCACACCAAATTATCTTAATCCCCAGACATGAACAAAATCTTGTCCCAGATTTTGTTTAGTCATGCTGTGTTATTTTAAAATTTCAATGAAGATTTTAATAAATGACTGATCATTTCTGGATCCTCATTTTCTGCAATTGTCTATCATTTTTGGATTTCTTATAATTGGAAGACTGTTGGAGACAAAAAATACTTTTTCTAGATCTTAACCGCTTCACTGCAGCCTAGCATTCCAGGTGTGCTGGGTACAATATGCCTGCAATGCTCAGAACATGCCCAGAACACCCAAACAAGCCAACGAAATCAATGAAATGTTAACAGAGATATGCAGCTGGTATGAAGGAGGACCAGCTACAAAGGAGTCAGGCAATACTTTGAATGCTAATCTGTTTGACATATTATTATGCTACAGAAATACTGCAGGATACTCAAAACTACAGATTCAGAATGAAATCCCAGTCCCACTGAAGTCAATAGGAGTTTTGCCATTGACTTCAACAGGGTCAGTATTTTATCCTTGGTATAGATCTGACTAGATGTAGGTTTATTTAAACTTTGTTGCTGGGAAGCCTAATGGTAATATTCAAAATAGGGCTGTTGATTAATCACAGGTAACTCACGCGATTAACTCAAAAAAATTAATTGCAATTACAAAAATAATTGTGATTAATCGTAGTTTTAACAGTAGAATACCAATTGAAATTTATTAAATATTTTTGGATGTTTTTCTACATTTTCAAATATATTGATTTCAACTACAACACAAAATACAAAGTGTACAGTGCTCACTTTATATTATTTTATTACAAATATTTGCTCTGAAAAAATAACAAACAAAAGAAACAGTATTTTTCAATTCACCTCATACAAGTACTGTAGGGCAGTCTCTTTCTCGTGAAAGGGAAAGTTACAAATGTAGATTTTTTTTTTGTTACATAACTGCACTCAAAAATAATGCAAAACTTTAGAGCCGACAAGTCCACTCAGTCCTTCTTCTCATTCAGCCAATCGTTAAGACAAACAAGTTTGTTGACATTTACTGGAGATAATATTGCCCACTTCTTATTTACAGTGTCACCAGAATGTAAGAACAGTCATTTGCATGGGACCATTTTTAGCCGGCACTGCAAGGTATCTACATGCCAGATAGTCAAAACATTCATATGCCCCTTCATGTTTCAGCCACCATTCCAAAGACATGCTTCCATGCTGATGACGCTCATTAAAAAAATGTGTTAATTAAATTTATGACTTAACTCCTGCGGGGGGACAGGGGGAAATTGTATGTCTCTGGCTCAATTTTACCTGCCATATATTAATGTTATAGTAGTTTTGGATGATGACTCAGCACACATTCATTTTAAGATACTTTTACTGCAAATTTGATAAAACACAAAGAAGGTACCAATGTGAGATTTCGAAAGATAGTTACAGCACTCAACCCAAGGTTTAAGAATCTGAAGTGCCTTCCAAAATCTTAGAGGGATGAGGTGTGGAGCATGCTGTCATAAGTCTTAAAAGAGCAACACTCCAGTGCGGAAACTACAGAACCTGAAACACCAAAAAAGAAAAATCAACCTTCCGCTGGTGGCATCTAACTCAGATGCTGAAAATGAACATGCGTTGGTCCGCTCTGCTTTGGATCATTATTGAGACGATCCCATCATCAGCATGGACACATGTCCTCTGGAATGTTGCGGAAGCATGAAGTGACATATGAATCTTTAGCGCATCTGGCACATAAATATTTTGTGATGCCAGCTACAGCAGTGCTATGCAAACACTTTCAGGTGACATTTTGAACCAAAAGTGGGCAGCATTATCTCCTGCAAATGTAAACAAATGTGTTTGTCTGAGCGATTGCCTGAACAAGAAATAGGACTGAGTGGACTTGTAGGCTCTAAATTTTTACATTATTTTATTCTTGAATGCAGCTATTTTTTGTACATAATTCTACATTTGTAAGTTCAACTTTCATGATAAAGAGATTGCACTACAGCATTTGTATTAGGTGAATTGAAAAAGACTTTTTTTTTGTTTTTTACAGTGCAAATATTTGTAATCAAAATAAAGTAAGTACTGTACACTTTGTATTCTGTGTTATAATTGAAACCAATATATTTGAAAATGTGGAAAACATCCAAAAATATTTAAATAAATAGTATTTTATTATTGTTTAACAGTGCGATTAATGGGAATTATTTTTTTAATCACTTGACAGCTCTAATTCAAAACAAATGGTTATTTTACTTGGGCTCGCAAAGAAAAAACTAATCTTATGATAACTTCTCAAAATTTACTAACTCAAGTACTAGAGCTCAAGGGGCTGACTGCATCTCCCCCACATTAATGCTATTATGGCAGTTTCTGCCTTTGATATGTTGCACTGAATAAGTCCTTCTATCCTAGGAATGTTTTTAATTTCCAACTGATAAATATTGTATCCAAAATTGTGGGGCACATTGTCATTTTATTTTACATTATTAAGTATTTCTATGGAGTTCATCAGTGCCAAATCTGAATGCCCAATAATTTAATTTATGTATAGTAAATTTATTTTAAAGTGCCTATTTAGGACTCTAAAGAACATATAAACAAATGGATAAATATCCAAAAAGGAAGATTTACCTTTCTTCACGAAGCTTTGTGTTCTAAAATACAAATTGCTCCATTAATTAACTTCAGATAAATATTCCTCAAGTCACCCTTCCCATAAAAACCGCATGAGGTCAACAGATCCAGGTTGTGTTGAGCCAAGGAGCGGGGATTGTGTTCCAGAGCTGAAGATTCCTCATGGAAAATGCTCTGCTTCCAATCACCTCCCTTTTAAACTGCTAGCCTAATATTACTTTTCCTTATTAGCAACTGCTCTAGTTGCCACAGAGATGTTATACAATCAAGAATGGGAGGGAAGTTGTTGGCAAAATAACCTCTGTATTAAAATATGTTCCATGTTTTAATAGGTCAGTGGATTTTTGTTTTCAAATTTGACTCTAGAAAACTTTCAGATGTATTTTTACAGTTCTTTTGTCTTTCAGCCATCATGCATTCACTGGGTGACTAAAGATTCCTAGTGCCAAAAGGGTCAAACTGCTTTGGTCAGGATTTCAGCACTAGGTAGTGAAAATTCTCCCCCCTATTCTTATTCATTTTTGGCAACAATCAACTCGCTTTCTTCTACTGAATACATTGCTGATGTATTACTTGAGTACTTTTTTTTTTTATCATCGATTAACATTATCGCCCTTCTTTGTTGAAGTGAGTTATTTTCATCTTGTCGGAATTTGCACATTTATGGACCGATAACAGTGTATTTGTGATTTCCTGCAATTATTACAGTAATTATTTATTCACTGGACTCCCCAATTTCTAAATAGGAAATAATTTGCCTGAAACTTTGTTGACAGTAGTTCTATTTTCTCTGCTAAATTATTTATTCCAGTTGTAACACTCCATTTTTTTAAAAACTGCATTGGCTTCCATTCCGGCATCATGTTAATTTTTTTTTACTTGCAGGGGTAATTAGGTGTTTTCAGACTTTGACGACTTTTGTCTTATTTACTGATCTGATTTGTTCACCCTACTTACACCCTCATCTAACAGAGGGTCATCAGCTACTCCAAAGCTTAAGATTTGTTTCCTAAGAAAGATACGTCTGGAGGTCACAGTCCCAATTATGATCTCATTTAAGCCACTTTTACACCAGTGTAACTCCATTGACTTTGGTGGTTTTACTTCTGATATACATTGGTGAGAGATCAGATAAGGCCCATAAAGTCTGTTTAATATAAACTGCTTTGCAGCCCTTCATGATAAAACATGACACCAATTTGCTTTGTTGTTAGCAATAAATAATAATAATAATTCATGGAAATGAAAGCTAAACAACAACACTGTATACATTTGGCTTTTCTTCCCCCATTTCCATTTACAACAGCTAAACTGCCCGCTCTGCTTTTTATGTAAAACTGCAGATGTCTTCTTATTAATCAAGATTCTAATACATTCCAGATGAACAAACAACTTCACCACTGCAGCACGTACCACTCTTCTTAAACCCAGGATTTATTAGAGCAGCCTGTTCCAAGATCTCTTAACTTAAAAAAGATGGTTTATTGTTCCTTGCTCCTACAGCAGGGGCCTAATAAATGCATTGAAACTGTGTCTTTGTCCCTTTGCAACACAGTATTCAAAGAGATTTCCAACCCTACAGTGTAACATTATCCAAATCCTTTGAAACCCTAAGTATTTGCCTCAAATTCAATCATTGGCATACAGAAATCATGGAAAAATCAATACAAATGCAATACGTCAGTGATGACATTACAGCAAAGGTGTCCCAGAATCCTTTGCAACATTTAATATTCACCAAAATATTCCTAGGTGCCATCTTAAACTATAAATATTACATTTTAAAAAGCACACTTTGGTAAACAGCAGAATATTTAGGTTTTAGCTTTTTTTTATCCCCATAAAACGCCTAATTTAAGGGAAATTATCTATTCACAGTATATAACTCACAGCTATCATTGCGTGCTGCTGATATTTCACTGGAAGCTTAGTGTGTAATCCAACCAATCAAAATCTGTTTAAATACTGCTATTTAAAAATTAAATTCTCCACTGCAATAATTATTCTGTGTGCTTTAACCTCCACGCCTTTATAAATGGAGAAAATAGGTTCTTGCTATGTAATCAAAAAAGAAACTGAAAGGGAAATAATGATAAACTGTAAAAGCTTAAATCATCTCAATGTATGGCTAGGAGCGTTTTTTAATTTTATAATATTGGCACCCTCTTTGCAACTTTCAGCTTACTAATATGCTTACTAGTACTGGATTCCTAGGAGTGGCTCTATAAATAATTTCTATGTATAGCAAACCAGGGAGAAAAACAAGTTATAATATTAACCATATCAAATTTATTTTTAATTAAAGAAATAGAAAAGTCCATTCTTTCAGGGATTTGGGAAAATAAGGTACCCAAATGAGAGCAAATAACTATTTGTCTGCAAATACCTACTTTTCTAACACATTCCTATTTTTCCATATGTTCCACTAGTGACATGTCTACAAATTAACATTATATTAACAATTTAATGTTCCAATTCATAAAAATTATGCTTCAATTGGACAGGATTTTCAATTAAAAAAAAAGGTATGTATCTTTACAATTCATTCTGCACTTCTTGGGCATTCCCCCCCCCCCCCCCGCCCCCATCTCCTTTTAGACAGCTGGACACACTTCAAGGCTGCAAAAATCCAAGAACATGGTGGAATGCAGAAAAAGATGAAGAAAACACCTGCTTCAGGAAGAACAGCATGTGTTTGAGGGATTTTTTAAGTAAAATTGGAAAAATTTGCAAAAAGACCATGAGAGCTACTAAAATGCCCTGTTGTAACTAGTAGGTTATCTAGATATTTTCTTGGACAATTTTTCTTTACAGTCATTAGATGCAATAAATATGACAAGTCCTACCTCATGTAGCATATCTTTTGTTAACTTTTGTTCTCAACAGTAGGATTTCATTTGCAGCACACACATTCAAAACTCTTACTAACTTTTGTTTAAAAATAGTTTAAAAGTAGTGATGTTAAGAAGAGTAGCACAGACTGATTATTACTATAGCAGTGCAGTACAATCAAGGAAATATATTTACAAACTAGTTATCTCAGTTAAAAATTCTCATTTACCTTAATCACATCATCATCATTATCCAGTACATGTAAGAATACAAAGCAGCGTTAGGTCTGTGTAGTTTTTATGGAAAAGTAAGCCTTATCAAATGATTCTTGTTGTAAAAATAGTCTTAAAACACTGGGGATTTGTTAGACGTTGGGGAAAGGGAGTACTTCAGGGTATTCTACATCTCCAGAGAGAAACACAGACAATGCGTCCAGATAGTGCGTGATGAAATGGCTTTTATTTTTGTATGCTCTCTGATTTATTTTGGCAGACACTCTGAAACCTACTCACAATCCCCGAGGGGGCCCCGGAGTCCCAGGTGAGAAGTGTAGCCTTCAATGCCATTACTCACCTCTTCCTCTTTCAAGTCAACCCATCTATAATATGTATCTCATGTGACTGCAAAAACCAGGGTGCTCACACATTTCAGTCTTTATAACTCTTTGGCAGAAGTCCACAAAACAGACTGTGCAGCTACAACAAAAATTATTTGTTCCTGTCTAAATTGCTCCTGTCTAAGGGTGTGTGTTAGTGTCTTTTCCCAGACATTATGCATAGTTTCTAGAATTCATTTTGTTACACAAATCCTAATGAATGTGTTCCTCCATATAAAGATTTAGAGTATGTACCAAGTAAGCTAGTACCCATTTCAAGCATCTATGCATTGTCTTGTATCACGTTAGTTCAGGGAGAAGATCACTATGGTATGATTACTGCTGTGAGGGAGAGAAGTTGAGGTTCACCTCCACCTCTTTTCTCTATGCACATATACAGAAATGAGTAAAAGCATTTCCTTTACTACAGTGCTGAGTTCTCTCTCCTAAGAGTGGGTCTGACATTCATATCAGCATCACCACACTGCATTTACATATAATATCCCCAAATATCAAACTGTAGGATCCAGCCCAAAAACATGTACAGTTGAACCCTGTTATGTCGCTGGCCTAGGGGTTTGCCAAACAGCCTCAAGATAACCAATGATCGAGATAAACCCCTATCCACCCCCCCCACCCCCTCCCTGCCCCCTTACCGCGCTGCCTGCATGTGGCTGGATCCGGCGAAGCAGGAGGGGGAAGCGGGGCCGGGCGGCCGTGGACGGGGACCCGGAGCCGGGCAGCCAAAGAAGCGGGACCGGGTAAGCGGATCCGGGCGGGCGGGCGGCAGGCGAAGCGGGGACCAGGTATGCGGGGCCTGGCGGGCGGGCCGGGCAGGGACCGGGTATGCGGGCCGGGCGGGCGGCGGCGGGACCGCGGCGGAGCCGGGCGGACGGGCGGGCAGCGGCGGGACCGTAAGCGGGCCGGGCGGGCGGGCGGCAGGCGGCGTGGACCAGGTATCGCGGGGCGGGCGGGCGGGACGGGCAGGGACCGGTATGCGGGCCGGGCGGGCGGGCGGCGGCGGGCGGGCGGGCGGACCGCGGGCGGAGCCGGGCGGGCGGGCGCGGCGGGACCAGGTGGCGGGCCGGGCGGGACGGGCAGGACGGGTATGCGGGCCGGGCGGGCGGGCGGGATGGGCAGGGTCTGGGTATGCGGGCCGGGCGGGCGGGCGCGGCGGAGCCGGGCGGACGGGCGGGCGGGCGGGACCGGGCGGCGGAGCCGGGCGGGCGGGCGGCAGGCGGCGGGACCAGGTATGCGGGACGGGCGGGCGGGACGGGCAGGGACCGGGTATGCGGGCCGGGCGGGCGGCGGGCGGCGGGCCGGGCGGACGGGCGGGCGGCGGCGGGACCGCGGCGGAGCCGGTGGGCGGGCGGCAGGCGAAGCGGGACCAGGTATGCGGGGCGGGCGGGCGGGCCGGCAGGGTCCGGGTATGCGGGCCGGGCGGGCGGGCGGGCCGGGCAGGGTCCGGGTATGCGGGCCGGGCGGGCCGGGCGGGATGGGCAGGGACCGGGTGGCGCGGGCCGGGCGGGCGGCGGCGGAGCTGGGCAGGGTCCGTATGCGGGCCAGGCGGGCGGGGGCAGCGGCGGAGCCGGGCGGACGGGCGGGCGGCTAAGCGGGACCGCGGCGGAGCCGGGCGGGCGGGCGGCAGGCGGCGGGACCAGGTATGCGGGCCGGGCGGGCGGGACGGGCAGGGACCGGGCGGGCGGGCGGCGGCGGGCCGGGCGGGCGGCGGCGGGCCGGGCGGACGGGCGGGCGGCGGCGGGACCGCGGCAGAGCCGGGCGGGCGGGCGGCAGGCAAAGCGGGGACCAGGTATGCGGGGCCGGGCGGGCGGGGCCGGGCAGGGTCCGGGTATGCGGAGCCAGGCGGGCGGGGACGGGCAGGGACCGGGTATGCAGGGCCGGGCGGGCGGCGAAACGGAGCCAGGCAGGGTCCGGGTATGCGGGCCGGGCGGGCGGGGCGCGGCGGAGCCGGGCGGACGGGCGGGCGGCTAAGCGGGACCGGGCGGCGGAGCCGGGCGGGCGGCAGGCGGCGGGACCAGGTATGTGGGGCCGGGCGGGCGGGACGGGCAGGGACCGGGTATGCGGGCCAGGCGGGCGGGCGGCAAAGCGGGCCGGGCGGACGGGCGGGCGGGCGGCGGGACCGGGCGGCGGAGCCGGGCGGGCGGGCGGCAGGCGGCGGGACCAGGTATGCGGGCCGGGCGGGCGGGTACGCTGGGAACCGCGGGGCTGGGGAGCCGGGACCGGGCGGCTGGGGACGCGGGAGCCGGGCGGCTGGGGAACCGCGCGCTGGGGAGCCGGGGAGCGGGCGGCTGGGGACACGGTGGGTCGGAGACGCGGGGAGCCCGGCGGCTGGGGACGCGGGGAGCGGGCGGCTGGGAAACCGCGCGGCTGGAGAGCCGGGGAGCGGGCGGCTGGGGACATGGTGGGTCGGGGACACGGGGAGCCGGGCTCGAGATATTAGGGTTCAGCGAATCGACATAACGGATGAGAAACCCATAAGACAAAGAGGGAGTTTGGCGGTTCCACTTCTAAAACGTCGACTTAATAGGATTGGCAAGTTAACCGAGGTCGAGATAAATGGGTTCGACTGTATTTCCTACTATGATCTTCCTACCAAGCTTTGGCTTTAAACAGAAGATTGCAATCTTCAAGATGTTTTGCAAGGATAAACAAGAGTTTGTCAGTGCCAACTCTTTTCCACTGTTCTGCTGATTTTAATTCTTACAATAATCAGGATACAAATGCAGAGCCTGAACCTGAATTGTGCTGAGCCTCTGCTGAGCAGCCTCAACTTTCCTCGCAGGCCTTAATATGCCATTTCTCAGTACTTCAAATGGGAACAGCAAGCACTCTGGTGAACTGCCTGATGAACTGTCTGGATTCACAAACTATTCTGCAAGAATCTCTATCTCTTCCTGAAATACTATTTCATATTTTTTGCAATACTTCTATGTAAACCACAACAGACTGCAACAATGCATTAAGGATGTGTCGACACTAGGATTTTTCTCACCATTTATCTAGTACCCGTGCTGCTCCTCTAGTGTCAATAACTGTAGAAGAATTGGAACAGACATGGCATAGATATCTTTTATCCCATGTCATCCTACCTGTATGATGTGGGGGCAATGACTGTGCTCTGTCTACTTCTATTGTTGCCAGCTCCAATGCTAGAAAATGATGTGAAAAGTCCTAGGGCAGACAAGGCCTAAGAAAAGTATTTTTTCTCTTTTTCAGCAGTAGAAGACACAATACAGTGGCACAAAAGAATGTGCCACATCAGGAAACTAGCCCTTTTCACTTAGATACTGAGAGTGCCTGCATTTAATTTGTACAAATGTTATACTGTGATGCTTTTTCTTTACCTGGAAGACTCAGATTATCTGTCTAGCCATCAGGGCTTTTACAGAGCATCTGTCATGATGATACCTGAGCAACCTGAGAATAAGTTGGGCTTGAGGTGAAATCACAGTATTGGCCAATTTAGGCATAGTAGGAAATTTGGAAGAAGGGTTTTAAGAACTGTAGCCTCTTATGGCTGGTACTAGAAAACCTGCCATCTCCCTCCAAAAATTAAGATATATTCCAGTATTTGTAAAGAAAGCAATGAATCATACCAACTTTTTTGCACCATAAAAGGCTGATGTATATTCTTATGCTTCTACTTGAGATCAGTGCATAAATACACTATGTATTTAACAGTCAATATGTTTATTTTGAGGGCTGTCTGAGTCGTTTTAAGCTTTGCACTAGGTTATTAAAATCCAAGATGAAAATATTGCAAGTAATAAGAATGTTATACGTTTACGGCATATATAAAACATACTCTCATAATACTGATGATAGTCAATTTTTTTCTCCATGATCTTTTGCATACAGGTCAATGCGCTTATCGTATGCCTGAATCTGTATGAATGCTACAACAACAAAGAATACAGCATAAAGATGGAGATTGGAGGTGGGGTGGGTCATAAGAGGAGGTCGGGAAATGGATGGAAAGAAACAGCTACTTACGGTAACTTTGAGACGTGAGGCAGATGTGTATTACACTCAGATGTGTGCATGCTCAGTGTGCCAGAGCCAGACACTTTTGCCCAGCAGTACCCGTAGAGGGACAGCACCTACACCTCATGGCTGTGGTCCCTCCCCTGCTACATGAGGCAGCACCACTCCCTCTCCTCTCAGTCCCTTTGCACCAAAAGCCCCTGAGAGTACACGCCAATACAGAGAGGACAGAGGATGGGTCTTGGAATACATGTCTGCATCACATCTTGAAGAACCACAGTTACAATAAGTAACCATTTCTTCTTCTTCGAGTAGATGCAGATGTGTATTCCACTTAGGTGACCCTGTGAGCAGTACCCCAACCCAGAGGCAGGGCTCAGAGTCTACTGTAATATGGATCGCAGTACTGCCCTTCCGTGGCCTGTGTCCACTCTTGAAGATGTGGTGATGTTCGTCCATCGTTTTCGAAGAAGACCTTGACATCTAGCAGGTTGTGAGCTGTCCACAGTGCATCCGCAGGTGGCTGATAAGGCCAATACGGGCACGAAATGTTCTGCCACATGTCGGGCAGACGTGTGGGCACCACTGTTACTACATTTACAGCTCTGGCTTTACGGCGTGCTCGCTTCTCTTGTGCTATAGTTATCCTTCTGGCTTCAGATGTCTGGCAGCCTTGATGGATCAGCGTACGCCATGTCGATCGATCTTGTGCCAGGGTTTCCCAGGAGGTGATGTCAATATCCAGGGACTTAAGAGAGGCTTTCAGCGTGTCTTTGTATCGCTTCTTTTGTCCCCCCGTGCGATCGCTTTCCTTGAGACAGCTCACCATAAAAGAGCTGTTTGGGGATGCGGTGGTCTGGCATCCTTACAACATGGCCTGCCTAGCGTGTCTGGGCTTTCATAAGCAGAGTGTAAACTGACGGCAGGCCTGCTCTGGAGAGGACTTCTGTATCTGGCACCTTATCCTGCCACCGGATCCTCAGAAGTCTGCGGAGGCAAGTCATGTGGAAGTGGTTCAGTTGCCTAGCGTGCCTCCTGTATACAGTCCAAGTCTCACTGGCATACATCAGAGTAGTTAGCACTACTGCTCGGTAGACTTTAAGCTTTGTAGCAAGGCTTATTCCACGGCGGTCCCACAGTCAACAGTCTTGGTCAACAGTCTGCCAAATGCAGAACTTGCCTTAGCGATTCTGCAGTTGACCTCGATGTCAATTGTCACTGCGCAAGAAAGGGTGCTGCCAAGGTATGTAAATTGGTCCACTGCTTGCAGCTTTTGTCCCTTCACTGTGATGGTGGGCTCTTGGTGTTGGGCTTTTGGAGCTGGCTGGAGCATCACTTCGGTTTTCTTTATGTTGATGAGGAGGCCGAAGTTATCGCATGCTGCTGCAAATTTATCCATGCTAGCTTGCATTTCCTGCTCTGATCCAGCATTCAGGGCACAGTCGTCAGCAAAAAGAAGGTCTCTTAGCACAGTCTCCTTTATTTTGGTGACAGCCTGGAGTCTTCGCAGGTTGAACAGTTTCCCATCAGTCCTGTATCTCAGGCTAATTCCCAAGGAACTGTTCTGAAAGGCGTCTGACAGCATAGCTGAAAACATTATGCTGAACAGGGTCAGTGCCAACACACACCCTTGCTTGACGCCGTTTGTGACGGGAAAGGCCTCTGAAGCTTCTCCGTCGTCCAGAACACGAGCCTTCATGCTGTCGTGGAACTGACGTACCATCAGGATGAATCTGTCAGGGCACCCAAACTTTGACATGATGCGCCACAGACCTTCGCGACTGACAGTGTCAAAAGCCTTGGTAAGATCCACGAAGATGGTATACAGTTCACGATTCTGCTCTTGACACTTCTCTTGGAGCTGTCGAGCTGCGAAGATCATGTCCACAGTGCCACGCTCTTTGCGGAAGCCGCACTGTGTCTCGGGTAGTAAACCCTGTTCCAGGTGGTCAATCAGGCGATTCAGCAACACTCGTGCAAGGATCTTACCTGCGCTAGAAAGCAGTGATATTCCTCTATGATTATCACAGACTTTTCGATTTCCTTTCCTCTTGTAGAGGTGTACAATGGACACGTCTTTCAATTCCTGAGGAATGGACCCTTGATTCCAGAAGGACTGGAACAGCTGAGTGAGTTTGTCAACAAGCATTGCACCACCATCCTTATAGATTTCCGCTGGAATCGCATCAGATCCTGAGGCCTTGCCACTAGACAGCTGACTGATGGCCTGTAGAGTTTCAGTCTCTGATGGTGGAACGTCCAGGCTGTAATTAATATCCGCCTGGGGCATTCTGTCAATTGCCTCATTATTGATGGAAGATGGGCGGTTCAGTACGGATTGGAAATGCTCAGCCCAACGCTGTAAAATCAGAGTCTTCTCAGTAATGAGAGTTACACCATCTAAGTCCAGTAGAGGGGAACTCCCTGAAGGCCGAGGTCCGTACAAGGATCTAAGGGCTTTGTAGAACCGTTTGGCATCGTTTCTATCAGCAAACTTCTGGATTTCATCTGCTTTGGCACTCAACCAGGAGTCCTGCATCTTACGAAGCTTGCTCTGTACGGTCCTGCGAATGTTGTTTAAGGCATTTTTCTTAGCTGTTGACGATGGGTCGTTCTGATGAGCACGGTGAAGGCGGTGCTTTTCAGCAAGTAAAGCCTTGATCTCTTCGTCGTTTTCATCAAACCAGTCCTGCTGTTTCCTGTGTGAGGGTCCAAGAACCTTTAGTGCAGAAAAGTGCACAATATTTCGGAAGCGTTCCCAGTTCCTCTCAACGTTTTCCTCTAATTGCAGCTCTGAGAGTTGGTTGTCGAGATCTTCTACTAGTGAAGCTGCTGTGTTGGGGTTCCTCAGTTTACTGACGTTGATCTTTTTCATCACAGCTTTATTTCCCTGCGGACGTCTCTTTGGCTTGATGTGAAGGCTTAATTTAGAGATGATAAATCTATGATCAGTCCAACAGTCAGCACTCGGCATGGCCTTAGTCACCCTTACATCCTGTCTGTCTTTCCTCCGCACGATGACATAATCAATGAGATGCCAGTGCTTGGAACGTGGGTGCATCCAGGACATCTTTTTGCGAGTGGGCAGCAGAAGATGGTATTGGTGATGATCAGATCATGAGCCGCACATGTCTTCAATAGTAGTAGGCCACTGCTGTTGCATTTGCCGATTCCATTTTTTTCCAATGACGCCATCCCAGGCAGAGTGATCGGATCCTACTCTCGCGTTAAAATCGCCAAGTAGAATCAGCCTGTCGGTGTACTTCACGGATGAGAGTAGGGCATCGAGATCTTCATAAAACTTGTCCTTTACTTCATCCGGATTTGTCATTGTGGGTGCGTAAGCGCTGATTAGCATAACTCGCTTTCCTCTCGGTAGGGGAAGATGCAGTGTCATGAGTCGATCGTTCACGCCCTTGGGAAGACTGGCAAGTTTGCGGACAAGATGATTCTTAACCACAAAGCCAACTCCAGATTCACAACGTTTGTCACTGCTACGACCACACCAGAAGAATGTGTAACCACCTCCTGTTTCTGTGAGCTGACCTTCGTTGGCTAGACGAGTGGATGGGGTGTATGGGGTGTTCAGGGAGGGGTAGCACCTCTGGTGTAGGGGCATGTCGTGTCCCTTCAGGGCAGCTCGTCCACCTTTGGTCCCCACCTGTCACTCAGCTCTCACCTGTGGCTCCTAGTAGCTGTAGCATGCGCAGCAGCCACACCCCGGGCAACAGCTTCGACAGGCTGGCTAAACCAGGTTGAGGGTAGCCGTCGGGCATAGACCTTCAGTGAGATGGGGCCTTGTCTATCCCAAGCATGTGAAGACAGACTCCGGCGGATTGAGCGGATGAGACCTTTTGGAATAAGACCAACGGTCATGAAGGCGGTTTCTGCAAGCGACGTGGTACTCTAAGAGCACGGCAAGACGCAAAAGACGCCCTGGTCAACCACTGCGCCCAGCCCATCTCCAACCGTCTCGACTTTTGTCCTGCCATTGGAGCAAGATGGAATCTGGGAAGAGAGAGTGAGGCTGACTATGCGCACCTCTCCCTCACTTTAATCCAATTCACGTGCAAGTCTTGACATCCCTCCAATTCCCGTAAACTTTAATGTCCTGTGGCGATGGGCAAGCGACGAAGCAGCAGGTGTGGATACACTGGGAGCTGTAGCCGCGGACCTGCACACAGGCAGCTCAGGTCTAATAGTCGTCTTCTTGCTGACCGAAGAAACAGCTGGATTCGGCGTCTACCTGAGTGACTGAGCAGCCCTCTTTAGGACTGCACTGCTCACCTCCGTAGTAAGAGGAAGGGGCTAGAAAAGGTGCCCTAAACATTGTTTGCTTCATAGAACCCTGGCCAGCTTACCGCGGCTGGAGGGGATCCCATCTTATGCGGTCGAATAACAAAATTTCAAACAACAAAATGCAAGGTGACACCACTCATTATTGTTACATGGAATGTACGCACGCTTCAAGACAACCCCTCAGCAGATCGACCAGAAAGAAGAACAGCTCTGGTCACCAGAGAGCTCGCAAGTTTTAACATCGATATTGCGGCCCTGTGTGAAACTCGTCTAGCCAACGAAGGTCAGCTCACAGAAACAGGAGGTGGTTACACTTTTTGAATTCCAATGGAAAACACCTCTTTTCTCCATAGAGATTTCACAGCTGGGATTTAGATAGATTCTTAATCAATGAACTTTTAACTACTGTATTTCCACAGCAGCAACAAAATGGTGGTAGAGAAGAAAACGCAAATTAAACACACTTCTGCCAGGGACTTTCAACCTACTACTCAATACCTGCTGATTCTCCCAACTTCCTCTGCTTCCTACTCTCTCCCTACCCCAAACCAGATTCACCTTTCCATTTCAAAACTGAGTTTTTCTATGTAGAGAAATACATGTTACAACACTAGAAAGGCAAAATAAATATTGTAAATATTCATTTGTCCACTAAAATATTCCAAAAAGGTCAGCGGTAATGCACTACATACAAATCAAGGCACATTAGTGAGTATTTTTCATTTTAACACAGCAGTGGATATAAGAACCCCTGGTATAAGCACTCTTGCCTCCTATCTAGCCTCACCCCCCACCTTCTTGAATGGTGAAGTAAATAATATATAATACAACCCATGTGGGAGTCCAAAGTGGATGGGTTTCTCCTCCCCTCATTCAACCTTAATAGTTACACACAATTTTCACTAGATTTTTCCTAGTTTTTCATTTCTGTGATTACAGACCTTTGTCTTACATCTCTGTCTTATTTCTCCCTCCAATTCCCATCTCCCCAACCCCAATTTTTTAAAGCACCCCCAAAGGTATATAATGGAGTGGTGGCACACGTAAGAAAAGTGGTTGAAAGAACTGAACTAGCACAATGAAAACCCCATGTAAATATTATGCAAATTTGTTATGTATCAAACCTGCCGTGCAAATTTACTACATTGCTGAAAGACTATAAAACAGTGATTTGTCTTGTATACATTTTTAATGTATTCCAAACCATGTGTATTAGATTGTCTATTTCTGTTAGCCAGATCATTCAAACTTTTAAGTGCAAAGTAAATATAAAGTGTTACATTTTTAATAATATGCAGTCATACCACATGCTTTTCTTGCTTTCCACCTCCAGTGTGGTCCAGGAACACATAATTGCTTCTTTTTCCCTAGTTATCTAATCATTATACTGAACGTGAACCTGTTTGCCATTACTTTACATTTTACAATTATTGTAAAAGCTACTTTCAGTGTTCTAGAAACAACTATAAATCTTAGCAGTTAATGGATTATGGCTCTTTAAATTTCATGTTTTGTATGTGCATACAAAAAGGAAAAGCAAAAGGGATTTTAATAGTTTTGCTTAGTTGTATATAAAATTACACCCATCTGCAGCACAAACATCAATGTGTTTATTATATACCAACTGCTTAAATTCTACTTTCTGTTCCTGTTTCTGGATTTGCTGATTTTAAAATGTGTAAGCTTACTTCCATTTAAATTATTCTGCCCTCTTACTCCTTAAACTAAGAAACCAGTGCATCCTATTTCTTATTGCTCACAATTCATTTCCTTTTTCAAATGAGTCAGTTACCAAGGAATTATAAGCTATAAGAAAAGAAAAGAAAAGAACAGCAAGTCACATCTGCCCTGATAAAGGCCAAAATGTCCAAATCTCTGGAATCAGTCCTCTTTTTTCCTCATAAAATGTTTTTTTTTAACCTTGTTGAAATTTTGGAATTTATTAAATAAGCTTCTCAAAATACATGATATAGCTGAACCTCACTATTTTCCCCTTTTTAATAAGAAAGTAGTACAGTATCATTTCATATTGTGATAAACAGTGTGATCAATAGTTTGTACTGTTGTTGTAGCTGTGTTGGTCTCAAGATATGAGAGAGACATGGTAGGTGAGGTAATATCTTTTATTGGACCAACTTCTGTTAGTAGAAGGTACACGCTTTTGATCTACACAGACCTGAGGAAGAGCTCTGTGATGCTCAACAGATTTTGCCTTCCACCAACAGAAGTTGGTCCAATAAAATATATCACCTCACCTACCTTGTCTCTCTCATTGTCATCAATAGGGTAAGCATGTAGTAAGATGTCAACATGTGAATAAACGACCAGGTGGTGACCCTGCAGATATCTTGAATTGGCACATGGGCCAGGCAGGCCGCCGCGGCTTGCGCCCCAGTTGA
Source organism: Mauremys reevesii (assembly GCF_016161935.1). NCBI lineage: Eukaryota > Metazoa > Chordata > Testudines > Geoemydidae > Mauremys > Mauremys reevesii. The sequence continues at coordinate 208,918,788 of NC_052624.1, forward strand.
GTGGGCAGTTACAATCGCTAGAAGAGGCACCTTCGCTTGATCATAGCAAAATCGGATGCAGGTGATGATCCATGATGAAATTCTCTGGGTGGACACTGGATGACCGTTATCCTATCTGCCACTGTGATAAACAGCTGCGTTGATTTACGGAATGGTTTGGTCCTTTTGATATAGAAGGCTAGCGCTCTCCTGACGACTAGGGAGTGCAACCTACATTCCTCCTCAGACTTATGAGGCTTTGGGAAGAAGACTGGCAAGAATATGTCCTGGCTCATGTGAAATTGCAAAATCACGTTGATCAGGAAAGGTGGGTGTGGCCTCAGCTGGACCTTGAAGAACACCATATAGGGCATCTCTGAAGTAAGTGCCCTAATCTCAAAGACCCTTTGGGCAGATGTTCTCACTGCCAGAAATGACACCTTCCAGGACAGCAGAAGAAGAGAACAGGATGCTAAGGGCTCGAAGGGAGCCCTCATGAGCCATGTGAGCACCAGAATCAGGTCCAACGTGGGGATGGGGTCTCGGACATGGGGGTAGAGTCACTCCATACCTTTCAAGACCGGACTGTCATGTCATAAGCGAAGACCAACCTGCCCTGGAACGGAGGGTGAAGGGCTGATATGGTGGCCAAGTGGACTTTAATCAATGAAAGGGACAAGCACTGGAGCTCGAGATGCAGAAGGTAGTCCAGGATCGACTGCAGCAAAACCTGCTCCAGCCTAACCCTTGAGTCGAAGGCCAAGCACATGAACCATTTCCATGTGGCCAGGTAGGTTGCTCTGGTGGAGGGCTTTCTGCTCCCTAGTCGAACGTCCTTGACATGGGCTGAACACTCCTGCTCTTCAGCAGTAAACCATGCAGCAACCAAGCTGTTAGGCGCAGCACAGATAGTCTCCTGCATCCAAATCTGTCCTGGTTCTGGGATAGATCCGGCCAGAGAGGCAGCTGCTGTGGGGTCATCACCGACAGGTCCATCAGCGTGTCGAACCAGTGTCAGTGAGGCCAAGCTGGAGCTATTAGGATCACTTTGGCCCTGCCCTGCTTGATCTTCATGAGGACTCTGAAGCAGTGGCACTGGTGGGAATGCGTGAATTAGAGCCCCCGACCATGTCAGTAAGAAGGCATCTCACAAGGAGCCCCTGTCGTTCCCCCAAAACAGAGCAGAACATGTGAAATTTCCTGTTCTGATGAGTCACGAACAAGTCCACTAGGGGAGATCCCCACTTTTGGGGGAGTGACCATCTGTGGCAAGACAAGAAAGCTCTGCTGAGTTGATCTGCTAGTACATTCCTGGTTCTGGGGAGGTGTGCTGCCACACTATGAATGGCATGCTGCACACAAGTCCCAGAGCCAGAAAGCTTCTTGGCAAAGGACCGACAACCTGGCTTGGTGATATAAACACTGAGGAGGTGGTGTCCATCAGGACCTGAACCACCTTGCCCTTCAAGTGGGACTGAAAAGCCTGACAGGCTGAGTCAATCGCTTTGAGTTCCCTGACATTTATGTGGAGGGAGCAGTCGACCCCCAACCAGCAGCCTTGTGTGCGGCATTCGCCCAGGAGCGCTCCCCAGCACAGGTCCAAGGCGTTGGAAACCAGAGTTAGTGACGGGGATGGGGTCATAAAAGGAACTCCCTGCAACACCTATCCATGGTCCAACCACCATGCCAGTGACGACTGTATGTCACCGGACACTTTGACTACCAGGTCTAGGTCATGCCTGTTGGGGATGTAAACTGACTCCAGACACGTCTGCAGCAGCTGGAGGTGGAGCTGGGCATGACGGACCACATAAGTACAGGCTGCCATGTGACCTAACAACCTTGAGCAAGAACAGGCAGTGGTGAGCGGGTTGCCCCTTACACAGGCGATCACGTCCGACATGGCTCGGAAATGAGCCTCCGGAAGGAAGACTCTGGCCCGCGTGGAGTGGAGGACCGCCCCTATAAACTCAATTCATTGCACTGGTATGAGTGTTGATTTCTCTTCCTTCACTAACAGGCCCAGGTCGCAACAGGTGGAACGCACCAGATAGAGACTGTTCTGCTCTTGGTTCAGCAACCTGCTGAGATAAGGATAGACCTGGACTCCCTGACATCTCAAGTAAGCAGCTACCAGGGCCATGCATTTTTTAAATACTCTCGGGGCCAAGGAGAGGCCAAAGGGTAGCGCCGTGAATTGGAAGTGACGCTGGTCCACTATAAAACGGAGGAACCATCTGTGTCCTTGGAAGATGGAAATATGAAAATAAGCATCTTTCAAGTCGAGAGCTGTGTACCTGTCTCTCGGATCCAGGGAGGGGATAATGGAGACCAGAGAAATTATGTGGAACTTCAACTTCTTGAGATATTTGTTGAGTCGCCTGAGGTCCAGAATGGGTCTTAGGCCCCCTTTTGCCTTTGGGATTAGGAAATAACGGGAGTAAAACCATTTCCCCCTCATTTCCCGAGGGACCTCCTCCACTGCCCCCAGTGCAGGAGGTTGTCTACCTCCTGAACGAGGCGTTGTTCATCAAGAGGGACCGGGAAGGGGTGTGCGGGGAGTGGGGGGTGGCCAAGAATTGGAGGGTGTAGCCCAGAGACACAATTTCTAGCAGCCAACGCTCTGAGGTGACCTGCAACCAGGCTGAACAGCAGGGATGAAGACAGTTAAGGAAAGGATGAGGCAGATCCGGGGAGTTGACTGGGGCCTTGCTCTTGCACCCTCAAAACGCACGCTTCTGTCTCTCGTGATATTTCACTGGGCCAGGTTGCAAAGGTTAATGGGACGAGGAAGGGCGGCAACAACTAAAACTCATGTCCCTGTCCCTTCTCCTTGCACACCCCTGTCGAGACTGCCAAGGCCTTGGTGGTGGGGGCGGCCAGAACTGTTTCCTCGCCAACTGAAGCGTAGGCAACCCCAGTGTCCTTCAGTCCGTGCAGCCTCGCACCTGTCTGTTCTGAAAAGAGACCAATCCCATCAAACAGGAGATCCTGGATTGAGGACTGCATCTCTGGGGACAGGCCTGTGGACTGAAGCCAGGAACTGCGTCTCATGACCATCGCTGAGGTGACCACTCTGACTGCCGAATCAGCCGCGTCCCTTGCCATTTGGAGGGAACACCAAGCCCCTGTAGTACCATTCTCAACAAGGGTCCCAAATTCTTGGGACGCATCCTGGGGCATGGAGTCCTTGAACTTATGGAGGGAGTCCCATAAGTTGAAGTTATATCTCCCCAAAAGAGCCTGGTAGTTAGCAACTCTGAACTGAAAAATAGCCGTGGAATAAATTTTTCTTCTGAAAAAATCCAGTCTCTTGGCCTCCTTATTCTTTGAGGTGGAACTAGATTGTCCTTGCTTGTCTTTCTTGCTGGCCGCAGAAACGACCAACGACCCCGGGGGTGGATGAGTGTACAAGAATTCAAACCCCTTGGCTGGGATGAAATACTTCTTTTCCACCCTCTTGGAGGTGAGTGGGATTGAGGATGGGGTTTGCCAGAGGGCTTTGGCAATCTTTAGGACCCCTTAATGCACCGTAAGTGTGACATGTGCGGGGGTTGATGCGGGAAGCACATTAAACAAAGTGTCTCATTGCTCCACCATCTCTTCCGCCTCTAGGCCTAAATTAGTGGCCATCCTTCGGAGCAGGGCTTGGTGCTCCTTAAAATAGTCTGGTGGGCTAACTCAAGAGAGTCCCGCCAGCCTCATCTGGAGAGGATGAGGACAACTGGACCACCAGGGAAGGTCTCGGGGTGGGCACCTACCCTTCCACCCCAGTGTCTGCTTGCATCTCATGCACCGAGCCTGGTGCTGTTGGTACATAATGACTACATTCTGCTACCATCTTCTGACCCATCCAGTCACCCATGAATACTGCCTTCCCGTGACAGACTGTAAACCTTTCAGGCCAGGGATTATCTCGTTTTTATGTTTATATGTCACCTAGCACAATGGGCACCAATCCTGACTGGGGATGTTGGGCACTACCATAATATAAATATTTAATAAATAATAATTAATAATAATAATGATGAGTCATGAAAGGACAATGATCAATGGAGCAGTGGTGACATGACAATCTAGGGAAGCAGACAGCAAGAGCTTAAAGTGGAATGATGGGTTCAGACCGCTCATGAAACTCATACATAAAATCACGGCATATGTTTAAAACAATTATACTATATACACTGACTTTATCCTGCAATTGTGGATGTCACCCATACCAATAACATCCCTGTTTTCATAGCAGGGCTTGAACTGGGCCAGTATACGATGTTATGGGTTACTGTTCATCAAAGCACTTAAGAAAGGAGAGGGAGGAAGATTTCATGAAGATCTGGATCGCCATCTGTCTTGGATGGTTTCAACACAACAAATCCTGCATCTTGGCACAGGGTTAGACTAGATGACCCTTGTGGTCCCTTCTAACCCTATGATTCCACACAATCAACTCTGAGTGACAGCACATTATAGCACCACGAGTGGGTGATGCTTGGAAGGCTATCCCTGGAACTGAAAATGCAGTTCCATCCTACTATATTCCACACAATGAAGTGTGTGTCACCAATGGATGAATATAAGTCACAGCCTTAACCCTCTCACAATTCCCCCTCAATGCTGCCATAGAGATTGCAAATAAATATAACTCTCCAAAAGAAAGGGTTTTCCCACTCAGGAGACAGCTATGGTTTTACTACATTTTGGGCTTCCTGCAGCTGTTGTGGGTTGGACAAATTTGGCCTGTGCAATTAGATTCACTTTCATATATTGTAAGAACACAGTGAAATGTTTTCAAGTACACCTCTACCCCGATATAACGTGACCCAATATAACACAAATTTGGATATAACGCAGTAAAGCAGCACTCCGGAGGGGCGGGGCTGCGCACTCCGGCAGATCAAAACAAGTTCGATATAATGTGGTTTCACCTACAACGTGGTAAGATTTTTTGGCTCCCGAGGACAGTGTTATATCGGGGTAGAGGAGTATAAATCTGACTAGCCATCAAATAAAAGATGTGGAAATTCTTCTATTTAAAAAAGCTAAATACAAAATTCAACCACATCAAAACTTTGTTGCACTAAGAGGACAAAATCTATTTTATTCTATTATTCTGATCAGCACAACCGTAACAACTATTCTGGCGTTTTTGGTAATAAAACTGAGTGGGCTGAAATAAATTATATGAATCATTTCATTTGTGACCAAGTGTAGCTAAACTAGAGTTGCCAACTTTCTAATGGCACCAAATTGAACACCCTGGCCCCGTCCCTTCCCTGAGGCCCTGCCTCCTGTTCCGCCCCTTTCACAAGGCCCCGCTCACTACATTCCTCCTCCCTTAGTGGCTCGCTCTCCCCCCACCCTCACTCACTTTCACTGGGCTGGGGCAGGGGCTTGGGGTGCGGGAAGGGGTGGGGCTGAGGGAGTCGGAGGGGACTGTCAGTTGAGTCAGGGGATTGGGGTGCAGGAGGGGGTGAGGGCTCTGGAGTAGGGCCAGGGATGAGGGGTTCAGGGTGTGGGAGGGAGCTCTGGGCTGGGGCATGGGGTTCGGGTGCAGGGGGATGAGGGCTCTGGGCTGGGGGTGCAGACTCTGGGGTGGGGCCAGGGATGAGGCCTTTGGGGTACAGGAGGGGGCTCCAGGTTTGTGGGGGTCTCAGGGCTGGGGCAGGGGGTTGGGGCATAGGCTTACCTTGGGTGGCTCCCAATCAGTGGTGAAGCAGGGGGGCTAAGGCAGGCTGCCTGCCCTTCCTGACACTGCGTTGTGCGTGTCCCGGAAGCAGCCAACAGGTCTGACACTAGTAGGCGGGGGGGGCAAGAGACTCCATGCGCTGCTCTCGCCCACCACAGGCACCACCCTCCCAGCTCCCATTGACTGGTTTCTGGCCAAAGGGAGTGCGGAGCCAGTGGTCAGGGCAGGGGCAGTGCACGGAGCCCTGTGGACCCCGCCTACAAGCCAGACCTGCTGGCCACTTCCGGGGTGCAGCACGAAGCCAGGACAGTTAGGGACTACCCTGCCTTAGCACGACAGCATCACCAACGGGACCTTTAATGGCCCGGTCGGCGGTGCTTACCGGAGCTGCCAGGGTCCCTTTTTGACCGAGTGTTCCAGTTGAAAACCGTACACCTGGCAACCCTAAGCTAAACCAGTTCCTGCATACCCATAAAGAAAGCATGAAAAGTTAGGGTTTAGCACAGGTTACCTGAAAAACTGGAAAAAATATATATTAATTATATTATATTATATATTATATTACTGCAGGAAAGACAGAGCAGAAGAATATAAAGCTACTAAGACATGATAGGCAGCACAAATAGTGACATCTATAGTTGCCAGAAACTACTTCTTATATGACCCCATTTTCAGCTGCTTATAACTTTGCCAAATTTTAACTACTCAGGGTGAAATTTTGCATGTCAGGTACATGCCTGAGGCTGAGTTCTTATTGATTACACCTCTACCTTGATATAATGCTGTCCTTGGGAGCCAAAAAATCTTACCACATTATAGGTTATACTGAACTTGACTTGATCCACTGGAGTGCGCAGCCCCGCCCCTCCCGGAGCACAGCTTTACCGCGTTATATCCAAATTCGTGTTATATTGAGTGGCGTTATATCGAGGTAGCGGTGTATTTATTATTATTGGAAAGTTTAGTTGAAAACAGTTAAGCCATTTCTGAGAAAGAGGTTAAGAAAATAGGCTTTGTCCATGCTAAAAATATTCTTACAACCATTTCATTGAGAAGTTCTAGCACTTCCATCCTTCAAAGCAAAGACTTGAAATTTGGCAGTGTGGTTGCCCTGGTGTCAGGGTTATGCTTTTTTACTTTTCTCAAGAAAAACTGCCCAAATTTGGCTAAGTTATAAGCTTTTGAATAATCTCTGTTTTAACATGTTCCGTAGAGACTTGTCAGAGTTTGGCAACTAGAGATTCCGTCTGTAATCAGCATGCTCTAGGCTGGAGCAGTAAGGGCATTGCAGGACTTTCCTGGCCATTGCACTTCCCTGCTGTCAGGGACTGTTGTGATGCTGAGCACCAGAACTGAAAGTAAGGAGACCATCCCTCCTGTGATGTCATTGCTTCTGCTGCTGGCACCCATGTGGCATGGAGGAGGAAGCAGCCTCACTGGAATTCCAAGGGGGGACGAATTTGGGGGGAAAAGAGAAGGGGGAAGAGATGCAGAAGAGGGGAAGAGATGGGGAACAGGAGTCTAGGGGTGTGGTGTTATAAGTAGGAGACAGAAGGGGGCAGAATGCGGAGGGGGATAGGAACAAAATGGGACAGAGGCAGCAGCCCAGGATGGGAGAAGGATAGGAGCAGAGGGAAGGTGGAAGAACAGGAGTGACTCAAGGTGGGGGAGAGAGAGATGGGCAGGAACAGGGGACACAGGCATGAGAAAAAAAAGGGGAGGAATTGGGTCTGGGGAGACACTCTGGAGTTGGGAGATAGAAGCAGGGGAAGGGAATGGGAGCAGAAAAGGACAGGGTCAGGCTGGAAGGGAGAGGGGGAAGAGTCTGGAACAACTAGAGCACATTCCCCTCCTGCACTTGGAATTGAACCCATTATTCCTGAGTCACAACATTCCTTTCCTGTCTAGCAAATAGCTGCAACCCCCCCTGGCAAAGTGTGTGTCTCCATCCCCCTCAAATGGCAGGCCCACAAAGAAGATAACAGCCTTCAACTGCTACCAGTTGCTTCATTAGCTCAAGTGATAGAGGACTGTGCTGTAGATCTAAAGATCCCATTCCTGCTGGTGACCCAGGTGGATGGTCAATATAGTTCCATATTTTCCCCAATTTTTAAGTTTTTTAAAAAATTAGAAAATTGCATTTTTAAAACTATGTTAAAAGAATGTTAAGATTGTAAAGTCAAACACTCAAAAGTTAGGAAATGCCATTGCAACCTTGTTTTGGCCTCATATACTGAATGCTACCTTGGAGAATTGGATTTTATCCCTACTTCTGCCACAGAGTTTTTACATGATGCTGAGCAAGTAACAGAAACTAGAATTTTCACAAGTGTGCACAATGTGGCCCTTAATTTCTAGGTATCCAGCTTGAGACACCTGGGATCTGATTTGCAAACGCACTGAGCACTGACAACTGAAACTGAGGTGAATGGCAGCTCTGTTTGGAAAATACAGAGTGCTATAAAATGCTAAGTATTCTGAAAAATCAAGCCCTAGGGGTCAGATTGGGCACCCCAAATTAATGGACCCTTTCAACAATTTTGCTTTTAATCCATCTCAGTTCCCCATGTGTAAAATAGTAAGAACCACCACCTCTCATCTCACACAGGTGTTGTGAAAAATTAATGTTTGTGAGGCACTCAAATGCCATATTGGTGGGCACTACAGAAAAGCCCATGAGAAAATTAATAATTCTGTATTCAGAGCAGGGTTTGCATATTGTAAAGTAAATAAGGCCTGGGCCACGCTCTGACCAATAAGAATGAAACAAAATATTGAATGAGACATTAACTGAGCACTGTCCATCCTGTGCACCGAATGAGGCAGAAAAACTAGTATGTGATCATGTAATTAAAGACTATATAACAATGCAGACCAGGGGGCCAAATTAACTTTGCACGGGCATTTCCTAACTTCTGAGCGTTTAACTCTGCAACCTGAATAACATTTTAATATGGATTTCCTTTGTTTTTTTTAATATAATTTGTATTTACAGTAGGAGAGCTTGGATTATCCTTAAAATATGCCTGCATAGTGCTTGAGACTTCCCGTAAAATTCTCCACTCATCCTTCAGACACATTTTCAATACGAAATAAAATGCAGCATGTGGCAGATGGGAGGGCTGTCATTTGAATACATTTACAGTGTCTTAAAATCTAGAATGGGACTTGCTGCTCAACCTCAAGATTCTCTCTCTGTTGTCTTATATTTAAGTTTATGTCAGCAAACACAGCAAGTACCTTAGTATCACTACAGTTAACCAAGCATCAAAGGAACAACACAAAGGGAGAGAGAGAGAAAAGCTGAGAGAGAGAAAAGCATAACAAATCTTACCTGAACTTTAAAGCAGAACTAATTCTTTTACCAACCTGTAGAATATTGCTCAAAAAAGTTGCAATAATGAGATCCCTAAGTCATCTACGAACTGAAAAACGTATGGTAAATTTACTACAAATTGGTAGAACTACTAGAGCCTACTGTGATAAAACTAGCAGAAATATGATAGACATTTAAATGATTCCTTCTACTATTTAAGTGAAGTTATGTGAAGGGCAAACTTTCAGATTTCCTCACATACATTATTTAAAAGATTACAGGGGATACATTAAAAAAACACTTATCAAAATATTATTTACCTTTATTTCCTCTGACCTGAGATGTATTTTGCTATCAAGGCAACCACAAAAGCACTATACTAAATTCTCCCCTCTGAAATTAATGAGACGACCAGCACAGGCAGATTAAAACTTAGGACCAGACAGAGGGAGACAAGACAATCTCAGTAAATATTTAAGCTATTTGGCTGAGCAACCATTTTAGCAACCCATCTTTCAGCACTAATGTACATATACCAGGCACACATGTGCACACTCCCAAATGTAGCAACGACTTTTCTGAAAGGTCAAAAAGAGCATTTTCAAGCCTCACACAACATTCCCGTTATCAATTCTATGTCCTTTTGGTGATGGTTTTGTTTGTTGTTTTTTTTTTTAAAGAAAGCACTCAAAAAAGTAGTGCGTATTCTGATGCCAATTGTTCCTGCTACCTACAAAGCCCAAGTTTTAGAGCATACTTGAGCAGGGGGGAATGGAGGGGGAGGGGGATCATCACAGAGCTGGGCTGGTGAAGATTGCCCATGCTGTGGAGTTGGGAAGTTAAGCCTCTAAGGGTGATCCTTTTACTGATGTGCCCCTCTACTCGACAAGCCTGCGCAAACACGCAGTGATCCATGAAGACAGAGGGAGTAGAATGAAAGGAAGGTGATGAGTTGACAGAATCTGCTAAAGGATGTCCAGAAAAAACTGCTAGTGAATGGTGGGGACGTGCAAAGGCTGGGACTCTGCCATAGGCTCCTAGTTGAAGAAGACAGTGGTTTTGAGAGTATCAAATAAAAATAAGTGCATCTGTGGGGGGAAGGAACGATTTCCTCTTCAATATCACATCCCCATGCGCAGCCCGTATATTAAGCCTTTTATTGCTCAGAAACACTATTATACAACAGACCTATTTGTTATTACAAAACACAAGAAGCTATAGCTCCTCAACCATGTTTGCCACCTCCCCACCCCCACCCACCCACACAGATTGACAGAAAAATACTAATTTAAAGCATATCAAAACACATTTTTATAATGTATAAAGATAATACCCAATGGGCTCCTGAGAGATCCATGAAATTAATCCCACTTGTGAAGGCCTTGATATTAGCTCTTCACTCCTGGGATGAGTTTAAAATCCCACAAAAGCCCATGATTTATTTCCTTCCTATACAACAGCAACAAACACTCACATAACTTTTCAGTAATGTAAAAATATCACTTTCAAGCCATTCACTTACATCAGAGATAGAGAGAAGGGAAGAGAGGAATTAGATGTTTTGAGAAGTGAGCACTTAAGGGTCCATTCTACCTGTGTAATTCCCATAAATGTTATGTTTATACATTAAGCAAAGAGGTGAGATATAGTTGGTGCAAAAATGTCTCATCTACTTCCTATGTTTTATACCCACAGTATAGTGGGATAAAGGCTAGTTAAAGTTATTAATAAAGTAATATTGTTTCCTTTTCATGTCTATATAAGTCAAGTAGTAGGCATTATTATCCTGGGTTCTTTCTGGTCACATCAATGTAACTTCCTATCAAAAGCAGAATAAGCAGCTCCTTTTTGTGTCTTTGTAGTAACAGAACTAAAATGTATTATAGTTTAGCAATAAGTCCTTCAAAAGTTGCTTATGCTTCATCAGTTTTGGGAAAACATTCCACTTAAAAACAATTCTGCTATCTCATCTATGTTGTTTGTTGGTTATACATACTGAGTGAAATCAATGGAATACAGCCTTTGATTTAAATGGGGATAAGATTTCACCCAGAACGTTTATACGACTACAAAGGACCAACATCTGACACTGATATCTGTGCAATCCTTTGGAATTCATAGCTTATTGCTATTGTTGCTTAATACTTCAATTAATTTCATCACCTCAAGTCATCATTCTGTTTGTGACATCACAATTCTCTTCAGCAGCAAACTATGCTGTCACAGACAGATGATGTATTCCAAGTGAGGAATAAGCAGCAGGAGCTAAAGCGCTAACACATTTCACAGAAAATATATGAATTATTTAATTTTCATAATGTTTTATGTAGTGAGATAAGCTTCCATCAAAATTAATGGGATAGTAATTTTCTCTACCTTCTAAAATCATTATAACACTGGGCGGAACCATCAAAACTACATTTGGGGATGACACTCGCTCCCTTTCCATTTATTCTACAAATTGCACAAAAAGGAAAATATACTTCCTTGTCTCTATAGTTTAGAAAATGACAGTGTTTAAGTCAGTAAGTAATGTACCACTAAAAATACAATGGTTCCATGATAAAAATAAAACAGCATAAGCAACGCAAATCTGTGCTAAAATGGATATGAGAGACACCATTAACACATAAAGAAAGTAATTCACATATCTTCTATAAATGGGCATTTTGCATGGCACTTCAAAAGTTTCAAATCTGCATCAAAAATCCATAATCTTGCATTTATGATTTCCAAATCATTATAAAATGCCAGGATGAGTGTCAAAGAAAAAAGTTAATTTATTCGTTTGAAAAGATCCGCAGAAACTTCAACATCCACAACTGTTTCTTTTTCAACCGTGGGCCTATTCCTCCACCAATTTGCAGGGATTACTACATCTAGAGTGCATGAATAGGAGAAGAGACCCCTCCATTTATTTTACTGACCCACAAAAACCAGCCACAGTTGCGCTGAAATTGAACAGTGTCTCACAATTTCATCCCTTAATTGAGAGCCCAGCATATGGCAGGAATCCAGGGCCATCATTCAGGCTGTTTATCTTCCAATACTTTCAAGTCACTTACTGACCAAAAAAGAAATTATAGTGTGATTTAAAGGGAAATCAGTCAGCTTGCAGTCCCATCCCTTGCCCTCCTTTCCTCACCCCTCCCTTTTTTATTAACATGGTTGTAATTTTACCATAAGTCTTGAAATGATCTGTTCATCCCTGCAAACAGCTGTCCTACTGTGATGTAAGAGAAAACATTTGTAAAAATATTTATGTAAGGTTTAACTGTATCCTTCCTTCTAGTCCTTCAAAAACTTTTCCTAACATAAATGTTCCCTCTAATAACATACATACAGTTCTCTTTACTAAGTTTTAATAAAGAGGCTCCACATGCTACAGTATTACCATGGGTGACAGGTTTGTAGAAATTTTGGTGGTGGCCAGAACCCGCCCCCCCAACTCCGCCTCCCCAAAACTCTGCCCCCCCACCTGCCTAAGGCTCTGGGAGGGGGGAGGTGGTCTGGGGTGCAGGTCCTGGGCTGGGGATTAGGATGCAGGAGGGGTGCAGGGTGCAGGCTCTGGTATGGAGTTTGGGTGCTGGGTGCAGGCTCCGGGCAGGGGCAGGGGGTGGGTGTGCAGGAGGAGGTGAGGGGTGCAGGCTCTCGGATGGAGTTTGGGGGCGGAAGGGGGTGCAAAGGGAGGGGGAGGGAGGAGTTTGAGGGCAGGAGGGGGTGTGTGAGAAGGGGGAGGGGGTGCATGCTCTGGGAGGGAATTTGGGGATAGGAGGGGGTGCAGGAGTGAGGGCTGTGGGGCTGAGGATGAGGGGTTTGGGGTGTGGGAGGGGGATCAGGGCTGGGGCAGAGGATTAGGGTAGGGAGGATGAGGGCTCTGGCTGGGGCTGAGGCGTTCATGATGTAGGGGGCTCAGAGCTGGGGCTGAGGATTAGGGTGCAGTGGGATGAGGGCTGGGGCTGAGGATGAGGGGTTCATGATGCAGGAGGGGGCTCAGGGCTGGGGCAGAGGATTAGGGTGTGGGGGGGATGAGGGCTCTGGCTGGGTATGAGGAGTTTGAGGCATTGGAGACAGGGCCGGCTCTAGACCCCAGCGCGCCAAGCACGTGCTTGGGGCAGCATTTTGCCGGGAGGGCGGCAGGCGGCTCCGGCGGACCTTCCGCAGTCATGCCTGCAGGAGGTCCACCGGAGCCGCGGGACCAGCGGACCCGGTGGACCTCCCGCAGGCATGACTGCGGAGGGTCCGCTGGTCCCACGGCTCCAGTGGACCTCCCGCAGGCGTGCCTGCGGATGCTCCACCGGAGCCGCGGGACCAGCGGACCATCCGCAGGCACGTCTGCAAGAGGTCCCCCAGAGCCGCGGGACCGGCGTGCTTCGGGCAGCCAAATTCCTAGAGCCGCCCCTTGTTGGAGAGGCTCAGGGCTAGAGCGGAAGGGCAGGGTAAGGGCAGCCTCCCCTGCCATTAGTGGATTGGGGGCACTAGGACCCTGGGACAGCAGACAGCAGTTGCTGCCCTCCACGTAGGAATGTGGTACTCCGGCAGCACAAGCAGGCATGGGAGAGGCGCACGCCTCTTTCTTTTGGGCAGGGACGCGGGGGAGGGGAAACCTGGGGGGGGGCACACAGGGGGACGGGTGGCAGGCGGAGGCCGGGGCCCGCTCCAGGCAGAGACATGGCAGGGCGGGGCGGGGTGGGGGGAGACCCGCAGGGGCCAGGGCCCACTCCAAGCAGGGCTGGGGGAGAGACCCAGCTCCAAATATTGGTGGAGCAGAGCCCCCGGCCCTGAATATTGCTGGAGCTCAGGCAACACAAAAGAATATAACCCGCCGCCTATGAATATTACAACTTCAGTAAAAGTACTCAGTTTTACTACAGGTTGAAGGACAGGTAAAGCCTCAGGAAGGAGAATGTCTCTAGCCACATTCCCACTTTTCCCATCTCATTGTCTTTTACATTCACCACTGCACTCCCAGTTTCTATGGGCAGGTCTACACTACTGCTTAAGTCAATCCAACTTATGTCGCTCAGGGGTGTGAAAAAGACACACACACGAACGACACAAGTGACCTAAGCATTGTCCATACCGACACTATGTCAGCGGGAGATGCTCTCTCGCTGACATAGCTTCCGCCTCTCGCAGAGGTGAAGTAATTATACTGCTTTCCCGTTGGCATAGAGCGTCTTCGTCAGACACGCTGCAGTAGCACTTTTAGTGTAGACCTGCCCTGAGTCCCATCCCTCTGCAAATGTTTCTCTTTCCCCAATCTTTCATCATCGCTTGAGCTGCAATTGGCCCAGATGTGATAGGCCAAGGTCACGAGTGACCAACAAATGACCTGCCATAGGCCAGAACCAGGATCTGATGCCTTAAAGCCCTCACTGACTCACACTTTTCAATGGGAGAAGACATCACTTCTAATCTTGCTAACAGCAGGCAAGAGGTAGGTATCATACATATCGGAGCAGCAAGTACCTGAGTTGGAGAGGTGCTGTTATGCACCTATAAGTGAAGGGATAGTGGCCCAATCAGCACAGGGGATCAGATATCCCAAGTTCCTACTGAAACTGGGACAACATTCCACCTTCAATAGACTTGACTAAGGTAAAAGGAGTGCTGTACAAATACCGAACCAATCTGGTAAGCCAAGAAGAGCATTCACCCACACCATATCACAAATAATATAGGTGGAACAGACATGAAGTGAGGGTTTTTATCAACTATAAAAGCTATAGGAAAAAGTGATTTTGGGAGAGAAAAAGATTATACTAATTGCTACTATTATTTCATTAATTCACCAGCATAAAGAACTTTTATACAAATGTACTGTAGTATTCTATGGTTTTAATCCAAAACACCCTAGCATGCAATCGTATTTTCACAGTGTTTTGGACAATCACTGTAAAATTCTTGTTGATTTTTTAAATAAGGAAACCCCTATAAGTATATTTGACAATTCTCAATTTTAGTTATTTGGAATTTGTTTAGAAACAACTGCATTAGCCTTCATTTGACCTGCACTTAGTAAGAACTAACAAATATAAAGGAGTGGTGGTAAAAATTTTACCCTAGATGACTTGATATAGACACCTTGGTATACAAGAAAGCGATACTGCAACCCTATATCATTAATAAAATCGTTCACAACAAAAGCAAGAGTGACACATGCTTGTGATGTCATATTCCATGCAGAATATTTTTGATGGACACGAATAAGTGTCCTGAAATGTAAACTGAAGTAGTTTGAAACAGAATGTTCTATCCTTGGATTATGAAAAATAATAAACATTATATAATGTAATTCAAGAAAATTCTATCTTGGGGCTCTGATGACAAGCCACTTGAGCTACACTTTTGTGGTTTATAATGTCACCAGAATTCTCTGTGGAATTATATATAGAATAAATGATAGGCAACGGTGAATTACAAGGCTATAATACATACAGTAAGTACCTAACAAAGCCTTATAAATTACAGGCTTTTACAGCCTTGTATTTTACAGTATAATGTCACACATTGTAATGATACAATACACCAATACAAGACATGATATCACACTTAAACTCAAACAGAAGCCCATATAATGGTGAAGTAAAATCACTTCGAAAGTACACAGATTTATCATTTTTAAAAGAGAAATGTACAGATCAAAACACAGGCAAAGGAAGACATTAAGTGTCAGGTAACAGCCAACATTTTAACTCAACTGTAGATAACCAATGTTTGTATTTGGCTGTGTGGTTAATCTAGTGCTTTGCACTGCCACATGGGAGATCCACAGCAGGATTTCTGCACTCAAGGGACAGGGCAAAGGGTGCCTCACATCACTGAACAGCGACTCCTCCAGCTGATGAAGCAGCAGCACTGATGGGCTTACTGGGGATTCCCATCCACATCTCTGTACCCAGAAGTATAATGTTGCATCTAGGGGATGATAGTATAAAGTGAGGGGGAAAATTGGATCCTTGGACAGGACCCCTCCCAGTCCAGGCAGAAAAAATAAAACTGTTAAGAACGCTAAATTAGGTGCTTAACCTAAAACTAACCTAAAACTAAAAAGCACATCCAAATGTACTTTTATTACTGGGTTGGGATGACATGTGCACAACACCAGAATGCACCTCTTCTCGCTAATATTATTGCTGGAGCTTCTGGATTAAAATATCAGTAGTTCATTGTGACCCTATTTTGTAGGTATGTATACTTTAGCTTCCCACTAGTAATAATGGTAGTTACACATAGTCACTGAAATCTATGGGATCACTCACACGCTTAAAAGGCAGAAATGTGCTCAAGTACCTTCCTAAGGAGGGCCCTATTGTACAGGCCAAAACCAGAGTCATTTCTTTAACTCACTCACTGCTGTCCTTTGGGAGGTTGGCTAAAATGGGAATTGTATAACCACTTCTGGTTTCACTTTGCAAAAAACCAAACCACCTCTGATGTGGTTCATCTCTAGTATTTGGATAGTATATTTTAATAGAATAACTTCGACAGCCTTCTAGTGAGGCCATAAACTACAAAACTGCAGCATCAGTGGAATGTGCTATCAACCAGGGGACAAATCCAAAACACCTTATTCAGGCAAACACCCACTAACTTCAGTAAGAGTTTCCCTGACTAAGGAGAGTCAGAAATATCAGTGTAAGGTCTTCATGATTTATGAATATCCTTTATCACCAGAAAAACCAAGAGTGTAATTGTTCAGTAAATGTTTCACTGGTGAATTACAAGGAGCTGAGCACTGCTGCCCATTTATTGTATCCTTTTATTACATGGTTATGAATTATTCTATAGGCTGATTCCTTCTACACTGGAAATTGCTAATGATCTGGAATTCTACATGAGACAGACTGGGCGCAGCCTAAAACATGTCTGAGGCAATTATTTTGAGGCAAACTAAGTTAGATGATGTGTCTGCTTAACACTGAGCTGTTCTCACAAACACCACACAGACTACAGAGAAAGCAAAGACAACTACAGCATTCTAAGTCTACACAAACAAGACACATGCTTCATTCTTTATTTAAATAGGGGTTTTTTTTTATTCAGGAACAAATTAAATAGTGTACATATACACCTCTACCTCGAAATAAGACTATCCTTGGGGGACAAAAAATCTTACCATGTTATAGGTGAAACCGTGTTATATTGAACTTGCTTTGATCCACTGGAGTGCAGCCCCCTCCCCTCCCCACCCCGAGCATTGCTTTACCGCGTTATATCCAAATTCGTGTTATATCGGGTGGCGTTATATCGAGGTAGCAGTGTATAACAACTCTATCAGCATGTAAACTTTGGGAAGGGTCCTAAACCTGCCAGATAACCTATCAAGTAAGAAACTATTTCAATGCACTCCCTGCGGTACAATGGAAGAGTCCAGGACTAAATATTTTATCAAGCACATAGTTATCATAAACTAAGTGGTAAATGATCAAAATAAAAGAAATAAGCCATTCTAATTAGTCATTATTTGAGTCTTACTGGGATACTAACAGCTGAAAAATACTTTCCATATCTTGTGCAATGGTTTTCCACTTTGCTGAAGCTGGATTTCTTCAGCCAGAAGACAAGAAAAACAACATAGCATGCTTCTACAGAAGAAATGCATCTTTGCATATGTAACCTCTCTCCATCAGAAGCTTTGTAATCTTATTTTTCTGACTTCTAAAGCGGCATTCTGTTTAAGAATCTATGGTTGCATTACTGCAGGAAAAACTGCTTAAGTTCGTTTCCCTGACACATTTCTAGAGTACAGTACCAAATTGTAAATGCTGAACTGTACTTATCCCTTTTGAATATTTCTGACCAAGTTTCTCCCTGCTGAAAAACTGAAAGAATCTTAAAAAGGGTAAAAAGTGATCGTACATGCCTTCTGATAAGGCAGAGGAAAGGATAGAGGAGAGAAAAGAAATTGTGAGCTTGCCTGCTAGCAGTGGTGCAGTGCATCATGCCACCATGCCAGAGATCAGAGTTTAGGGCTAGTCTTTCAGTTCCAAGCCTTAGGGGAGACAGAATATGGTTTAGAAATAATGCATTTCTGTGTCTGAGAGGAGGAATTCAATGCAGCAGCACTCCATCTGGCTGGCTAACTATGCACTGAAGCAACACACAAAGAGAGATTGTGTGGGGAGGTGCGCAATTTGGCCTGTGCCAAAAACAAAGTTAGGAATGTGACGATGCACCATTAGAATCCTTACCAAGGAGCTGATACAAAAGTTTTAAAAGTTAAATTGAGCTGTACATAAGGTAACGTACACAATAACTGCATAGACCATTTAATGGAAAACTTTTGTTGCTATTTCTCATAAGAGATATTTCTTACAAAACCAAGCAAAAATTAAAAACAATTCCAGAACTACAAATCCTTTTCTATTTGTCAATGGGTAGCAAAGAGCACAGATGCATTTTCATGAAAGGCACCACATGGAAGAGAATATTTTTATTTTTTCTTTTTAAATAAGAATGCCAGATGCAAATGTTTCACAGGACACTTAGAAGCACTTAAAACACAAAACACCTTCTTCAAATGCATTAAGCACACAGAGAAGCACTTTAACTATAGCATGCTTGCTTTGTCAAACAGGCAGCTGGCAACACTTTTGTAAGGAACAAGGCAAGCATTCCCTCCAAGGAAAGTGTTACCAAAATATGGCAGGAGGCTCAGCTTGACCCTCAGACTCAAATATCAAAAGCCAGTTTCACTCATTACTTTTCCCAAGGAAAGAAAATACCCAGCTGACCCTTTGACTCCAAAAAGGCAGAAATATTTTACATTTTTCTGAAGTAGGTTTCATGACTTACACAGGGTTTGCATGCCACCCTCTGTCCCTTTTGGGGGGAATCTTTAAAAGGCACAGAATAAAAATGGATTTCTAAACATACTAAAAGCTCTTTTCTACCCTTTCCTCCTGCCCCCACTTCCCATACAGACTGCTTTGTGGGTGATTAAAAGCCTCCATTGATCTTCAATTATTCTGCCATTGTAAATACACCTATCAAGCCTTTGCAGGATAACAGCTGTATCAGCAGAAACATTAGTTTAAAACACACATTCTTCCTATCAAAGTTTATGTGCCTGCATTTAGCCGAATTAATTTTGTCATCTCCTACTGAAAACATCTTTAGAGAAAAACAGGGGGGGAAAACAGCCTTTCTAAGAGGAAGATATTATCTTGTCAACAGAAAGAAAGAAAGATAGCAAATATATATATATATACACAGCTAATTTATCATTTAAGAAGGGAAAAGAGTGCAGGAGAAAAAAAAAACACTGAATACTGAGTAAAGCTATTTTTAGAAAGAAGACATAAATAGGAACCCAAATATTAATTCCACCTGCAACAATAGTTTAGGTGTTAAAATGTGTGATAATTTACAGAATTGAAAACTAGGTTGATGTTTGTATCTCTTTTCCTTCCCTTAACTAAGTTAAAAGCAATGTCTAGAGAGAGTTCTATGAATATAGCCACACCTAAAATGCAAGCCAGTACTCTCCCCCCGCCCAAATTCATAAGCAGCAACAGCTGGAACTGTTTTACACTAGACGGCTGAGTTCTGTGAGAATGTTCTCCTTGTCTTTGTCTGTAAAACTGAAAGAAGCTGGACTCAAAAGGTACTGTTCAGTCCCCAGAGAATTCTGGGTAAACATGAGCCCAGGCCCCCAGCTCCCTCCTGATGGGGTCAGGTGACATAGTGTCAAAAGACAGCCAAAGAAAGATCTCGAAAAGCATGTACAAGGAGGATTTTGCTTTACTGGAGATGATAAAGAGCACACAGTTGGGTTTCATATTTTCCTACTATCTTGGAAGCATACTCAGCACACAACTGTTTAAACATTAAGTTTCCTACTGTAACTATAGAGCGCTTTTAAAAATAATTTCTCCAAAACATTCCATAACATATTTTGGACTTGTGTGACTGTTCTGCTTTGTCAAAACCACAATCGGATTCTAATAAGTTCAGCACAGACAGTACTACACAGTACTCATTAGAATAGCTGAAAATATTTGAGCAGAGGTAAAGGGCTAAATGATGTACTGAGAAATGGAAGAGAAGAAATACTACTTATACAAGAGGTACAGCACAGAGGGCAGGCAAGTGAAATAAAAGAAACTATTAATAAAGTAAAATAAAAGCAGAAATATTTCCGAAGAGTAAAAAGTATTTTTTTAAAATGAGCTGCTTACAATGAAGGAATAAAGGCAAAACTGATGATGCACAGTAAGAACAAAAGCAACTTTTGGATATAAACAGCAATGCTCTTGCAGACTGGCAGAAAAAAATGTGCGCACGCACTCAGAGGGAGAGAGAGAGAGAGAGAGAGGGGGGCATCAAGCAACTGACTGTTTCAAAAGCCACATCTAAAATTTCATTAAAAAGAGCCCAGCTGCTTCTTTACCCTGACTTTGTCTTTAAGGAC
>NC_052624.1:208944187-208991687 GCF_016161935.1 Mauremys reevesii
GAAAACCCTGTTAAAATAGAGGAAAGAGCCAACATAAGAACACATTGGCTATTATAAAACCATTGGGAATACACAATACCCTTCCCACTAAAGATTCCATTAATTAGAGCAAATAACAACAACTAGAGGGACTGCCAAATAAAGGGCACAGTCTGCATGTGCAGAAGTCTTACTGAGGTCAATGGGACTTACACACAAACATCAGAGATAATCTATGGCCCCCTAAAGATTAAGAGGTTATTTGACTGTAACTAGTATGTAACTTATGTAACCTTGAGTGGGAATCAGAACACAAAATTAAAAATAAAGCAGAACTATTAGATGGAAACGGGGATTTTTCAAAGGAGCCTAAGGGAGTTAGGCTCCTATGTCACATGGAAATTCAATGGGAGTTGGGTGCTTGACTTTTTAAAAAGTCCCAGTCCGAAATGATAAAATGTTTAGCTCATTTGTAACACTCATTGCTGTCAATTTCATCTAGATGAATTCCATTTGGAGAAGAAAGAGGGTAGGCAGAGCATCCATGACCTTCCTTTGCATTTGACTGTAAAGCAAATCATAGACTGTCATGGTTGGAAGGGACCTCAGGAGGTCATCTAGTCCAATCCCCTGCTCAAAGCTGGACCAATCCCCAGACAGATTTTTGCCCCAGATCCCTAAATGGCCCCCTCAAGGATTGAATGCATAGCCCTGGGTTTAGCAGACCAATGCTCAAACCACTGAGTTATCCCTCCATTTTTTAAAAACATCCATGGTCAATATCAAAGTCGGTCTCTAATATACACTGTATTTTACTGTTGATAAAGCATCGTGTTGTTGATAAGCAAATAGCCCCAAAAATACTGTTATTCAGTATTTAAGTTGACTTAATTCATTTTAACTCAATTCACTTTCAAAGTGAATTAAACTAAACCAAATGAAGTCCACTTCAATTCTGAATTAGAGTGTTCACAGAGGGAGTTAATGTGGTTTAGCTAATCCACTTCAAATTCACACCGTTAATTTGGATTAACTTTCCTGGATGCCCCCGTCTTCCCCCCGCCCCCAGAGACAACCCTGAAATTATGATTGTGAGTTGTGTGAAACCACCAGAGGTATGGAAAGGCAATATTGGTTCCTTCCAGTGGGAAATATGCCTGACTTTTGTTACTCTGGTCCAATAAAGAGTGCTCAACTGGATTCCCAATTGCTTCTTGGCTCTCTGAGCTAAGAGGTGAAAACATTATCTAAAAGTATTTATTCTTGGGTATGAGGCTGTAAACTTCTCTCCCTGATGTGTGGCTCACCAAAGCACTCCATACCTTTTGTTACCTCAAGACTAGATTACCACACTCTGCTGAGTTTCTCCTTCAGACTGCTTCAGAACTTAAGCTGTTGGAGAATGTGCAGACCCATTTGCTGAGGAGTGTTCATTGCAGAGAGCACATTACTCCAGTGCTTTGCGATCTGTACTAACTCCCAGTTTCCTTCCAGGCCCAATTTAAGGTGTTGATTTAACCCTTCAATTCATAAATCAGTTGGAATCTGCTTACAACAGATATTGCCTCTCTCTTCTTGCAACACTTTGTCATTTGAGATCCTTACTCTAATAGTTCTACCTGCTTTAATCATGTGGAGATTGGAGGTGTCCTAGTGAGGGATCTTCAGTTGTGGAACGTACTTTCCTTATTTTAGCATAGCTCAAATTGGTTGACCTTGATGTTACAAGCTCCATTTGTTCTTCCGAGTTTTTTTGGCTGGACAAGGGGGAACTTTCTTTGGTGATCCAGAGGAATTTTGGAGAGTTTTGTTATTATTTTGCATGCTGACCCTAATTAGTGCTGACATTTTTATAAGGACTGTTCTTCTGCTCAGGCACAAGAACGATGCAGTTTTATAAGCTGAAATAAGCATCAGCAGCTAATATGGTCTCTGCTCTTGTGTAAAGTTCTTTGTCATGAAAGCCTACAAACGCCTACACAGGGGTTCCATCAAATTAGGGTTGCCAACTTTGGTTGGATGTATTCCTGGCAGTTTCCTGGAGGTTTCATCACATGACAATCTTTAATTAAAGATTAATCTTTAATTCTTGGAGACTCCAGGACAATCCTGGAGGCTTGGCAACCCTACATCAAATCCTCCTCCCTTAACATCGTCAGTCAAGCAAGCTGTGGGTGTCATCCTCACATAGCAGTAGCATTTGTTTATGCCATTTTAGGTCTGATATCAGACCTTCATTATCTCATCTGACATCAATATTTCATAGTTTTTGTATGCCACTCAGTCTCCACTTCTATCAGAAGAATTACATAGGGGAGCATCACCTTTGCTTATTTCTGCTTTCAGACAGACAGACACAAGTCTGACATACGGAAGCAATGAGAAGTTGTCAACTAAAACCATCTTCTTGTTTTCTATAATTAAAGTGTCAGTAAGACATGGCAGGGAAACTGCTTTATAGCTTACCCCAAAATGCTTCTGCCCCTTAAAACATAAGGACATAGCCATTTTCCCAGTCGCCACAGACTACAGTTTGTTGACCCAGATCATGTTTGCAGTTGGAAGCAATGAAATTCTCTTTTTTGATTTCTTATGGGCAGCACTTCAAGTGCTGTCTGATGGCAGGTCTACACTTAAAACATTGCAGTGGCGCAGCTGCACCACTGTAGCTCTTAAGTGAAGACGCTCCTAAGCCGAGGGGAGAGCTTCTCCTGTTGGCACAGTCAATCCACCTCCCCAAGAGGTGGTAGCTATGTCAATAAAAGAAGCTCTCCCATCAACATAGCACTATATGCATTGAGGGGATGGGGGTAGGTTGATATAACTATCACTCAGGGAGTGTGGATTTTTCACACCCCTGAGCAACATAGTTATACCAATATAGGCCCGTAGTGTAGAGCTGGCCTGAGTGTGCTCTATAAAGCCCTGTCCCATGAGTACTGTAGATGTCCTCCAGGCAGAAATCTGATAGTAGTCCAGGTGAATAGTGAACTGATTGAGTCACAGGATCCTAATAAAGACGGCAGCAATGCCAGTGTCTCACTAGACTACTGTGTTTCAAGAAAAAAAAAAAAGTCAACCTCTTCTAGTCCAAAAACAATAATAAATAAATAAATGAGTCCAATTTACTCAAGAAATTTGGGCTACATCTTTTATAAGAGATTTTTTTCTTGAGCTCTTTAGTATTTTCAAGTTACCACCTCAGCAACCGTTAGTTCTCTACAACAGGTTCTCTTCCCATCACATTTATACTTGTAGTTTGGGGTAGGTCTCCCACTAGCAGAGTCTTCTCATATTTCAACATGACACTAAAAGTAGACGCTACTCCACAGCATTTTTTCAGCTCACCCTGATTGAAAGAGCTTCCCTGAGGCTCCTTCTTCCTTAATATAATGCAGAATTTTTGCCTTCTCTTTCAAAAGAGAAACTCTTTGTTGCTCTTCTCTGGGGTCACTGTATACTGGTGCAGAATAACAGGTGCAAGACAGGTCTCTCTTTCACATTAAATTTTAGTAAGTTTCAATTCCCTATGGATGTTTCACACCATTGTTAAATTACTCAGTTTTAACTACTGACAAGATCAAATTAACAAGGAAAAATGGAATATAAAATTATACAAATTGTAATATGGGTGTGGAACTCAGAAGTGCTGGTAAGAAAATGAACTTTGGCCCAATTCAGAAAGGTACTTGGGAGAAGAAAGATTACAACAGTGACATTATTATTGTTGTGGAGTATTTTACAGCCTTATGTTTATGATATTCATGTTTCTATTGGCTCACTTTCGGAACTAACTCCCGACATGTGCAGTGCCACAATTCTGTTCACTGTAGCTCTTCAAATGCATTTGATCATGCCACCAGCCCCAATATTGGCAACCTTTAAGCTTCATACAAATATTTGAAGGTGTTTTCTTTGTTAGATTTCACTGCTAAATTATGTGGGGTTTAGATACCTCTGCTTCTTTTTAGCTGAAAATGTATCACTTCAGTCATTTAAAGATTTTAGCGAATAATGCTTCTAACACCTCTTGCATACAAAATAGCTCTCTGCCATTCCTTAGTTTCTTTTACAGAAAACATTTCATATGCCTGGAAAGTTACTTAAAGTGGAGATCCATTTGTTAGCCATAACTGTGTTTCAATAAATAGTGCATTATAATCAGTAAACCAAAAGCTAGATATATTTGTATGCATACCTGTTTTCATATAATTTCTGATATGCAGCAATGCAAACAACCGCAGTTAACAGATGTTACCCTCTAATCTAAACCTTCATTTTTTGCTTTGCGGTTCCAGAGATTTCCATCTAAGATCTAAATCAAAAATAAAATAAAAATAAAATATTCCTATTTCCATACAGTGGGAATACAAAAACACCAATAGCAACACTTTGGTGTTACTAAGGCCCCAGTATCTTTGATTGATAAACCAGTAGTTTCTTGGACCCTGATTTAAATCAAAGTGAAGCCTGGTGCTATTACAGCAGGTTACATGGATCCAAAAGTCCAACACAGCCCCAGATTCTGTGACCTTGAGGGAATGCCACAAGACTCACCTGTTATCCAGGGGACAATACATTGGAGATGGCTTGTCCCACGGACAGGATGAGATGGAAACCATTTTGGCACTGGAATAACTATATGGAAATTTGATTTTCAGTTCTGTTTGATTTTGAAAAATAAGAGTCTAATAGTTCTAACTATGAAGCATGGCTAGATCAGGGATATGGATGGCTGATAAACCTGATGAGTTAAATTATTATTACTGCATTGTCCCAACATTTTGCTTTCATTCTCCGGTGGTCTGAGTGCCTATACAACCCATTTTCTATTTTCTGCCCACAAAGGACATCAGTGACAAAGGGCAAGATGGTAATGAAAATTGTGACATCACTGGAGAAACAGGACACAGGGATACCAGAGGAACAAACTGCACCCTTTGAAAGGGTGGGACAGCAGGGAGACCCCTAATGTATGCCTCTGAAATATGCAACTAATGAAAGAGCAGTTAAATTCCTGTTTTGCAAAGAGAGCATCATAACAGCACCACAACGTACCATGGGTGATATTCTTGTAATACGCAGCACACATCTGTACCACGTCCATTTGTACAATCAGAACAAACCACCACCTAATCTGGTTAATATGTATCTCAATGGCTTGGCTAGAGCCATTGCAATGTCATGTGGCACAAGTTTTACGCACCCATGATAGCGGTCATAATTTGTTTTCCCCTGTACATTGATTTTAAAAGAAAATTAAAAACTATTAACCCCTAACCTTTCAAAACTGGGAGGGGTTTCCTGCCTATTTAATGTCCTTTTAAGCCAATGGGACTCAAGAAGTTAAATCCCGTGCAACTGGTGGAAAGTTTACATCTCCAAGGCTGACTAGTTTTACTTATCACCCCATACTTAAGGTACTTTTGTGACTAGGTACCAGAGTATCAGCTTCAGAATGTCCTGCAATGAAGACAGATTTATTTTGGAAATCATACATGGTTAAGCGTTAGCGTGGGATATAGCAGACCAAAGTTCAATCCAAGCTTTGCCACAGAATGCCTGTGTGACCTTGGGCAAGTCATTTAGTTTCTCTAGGTTCCACTTCCCCATCCGTAAAATGAGGATAATAGTACTTCCTACCTCACTGGGGTGCTGTGAGGATAAATACATTAAAGACTGTGAGGTGCTCAGATACTATGGTCATGGGGGCCATACTTAACAGAACGAGATGTTTGAGAGACAGACTTTCATATTCCAATGAACAGTGCAGAAAAATTAAAAGTTACTAATTTAAAAAAAATATGTCTGTCTTTGCATGAAAATACTGACGTTACTAATTATCTCCATGAAGTACAGGATTTCAACTGTAAGTAATTAGTTATGAAAAGCGATGGCAATTTTTCTAACTCATCCACTGTCACCTGGTCCCCCTCCACATTCACCCATGCACTCTATGAGCCCCTTTAGTGGTGCTGTAGCTTTGCTTTTCAGGATCAGTAATTTTAAATGGCTTAACAATGGAAGAACTGGGTGGACTTTGAAACTATTTTCTTCATGAAGGAGCAATGGTTTGTGTTAATTTTCCTGTCAGTAATCAAGCAGAAAAATGTTCCGAGTTGTTCCTTTTAATATATTTCAGAAATGATAAACCCTGTCGTTTCATTCAGGAATTTTTGAAAGGATGGGAGTCGGGATGGTGTATGGTCATTATATTTTAATTAAGGCTAAGATGTAGTCACAGGTATTTTTAGTAAAAGTCATGGACAGGTCATGGGCAATAAACAAAAAGTCATGGACCGTGACCTGTCCATGACTTTTACAATATAAAAACCCCTGACTAAAACTTAGCAGCTCCAGGGGCCTCAGGTGCTGGTGCTCTGGGAGCCCTGGGGGCCGAGAGCTAGCCCCTGCACTGGCCACAGGGGCTGATTGCCCCAAGCCACCCCTGCTCTGGGGCCCCAGGGACTTCCGCAACCTCCTTCACAGAATCGCAGCCTTCATGATAATATTAGTCCTAAGAGTGGGGTGACATTTTCTAAAAAGACTGGATATCAAACTACACAATTCAACTGAGCTAAAACAAGGGGCCTACCAGAAAGATTGTCAGGTTTTTCAGGGAAAACATGATGTTTTGCTGAGAGCAGAATGGGAAAGTAAAGGAAAAGAGGACTTGTCCCTCTTAGGGTATGTCTGCACTTCAAGATGGAGATGTACATTCCAGTTTGGGGAGACATACTCACACTAGTGTTGATCCAGCTAGTGTGCTAAAAACAGTGTGGCCATGGCAGTGCAAAGAGCAGGAAGCGGTACTTGGGGCAGCTAGCCCATCTGTGAAAGAGTAACCTGACCCCTAAGGGCTGGTGCTAGCCAGCCGTGATTACGTAATGAGTCACACCTTGGAGAGATCAGACTGATTCCCCAATAACAGGGGTCCCCAACCCCATGCCGCGGGTGCCAGGGCACCCGCGGGGGCATCTAAATGCGCCCGCGTCTTGGCCGGCAGTGGAGCATCTGCCTAAATGCCGCTGAATTTCTGCGGCGTTTCGGCGGTGATGCCTCTCGATGACGCCACTTGCCACTGACAAGCGATGTCATTGAAAGGCGTCGCTGCCGAAATGCCGCAGAAATTGGGCAGCATTTCGGCAGATGCTCCACTGCCGCCACGGTCCTTTGTCTGGCACCCGCCAGACGAAAAGGCTGGGGACCACTGCCCTATAAAGAGCAGTGAAGAGGGGAAAGCTCAGGAAAGTGAGAAGGGCTCGAGACACTGACACTGAGAAGACACTGAGACTCAGGCCAATGCTGAAAGGCTAAGCTCCAGCTAGGAAAACAGGGAGGACAGGCTGTGAGAACAGACAGGGACAGAAGAAGAGCTCTGGTTGTGAGAGAGGACACCAGAGCTAAGTATATGGACTGTTATGTGGTGATGGACATTATTTTGGGACCCTGAGGATGGTGAAGAGTTTTCGGTTACTAAACCAGCCCCTGACAGGAGCTGTGTGTTATCTATGTGAAAGCCTGCGTGCAGTTGTTAAGGGGCGTGCAAGAGGGTGCTAAATGGGGTATGGTGCCTGCAAAGCAACCCCTCGCCCTGACAAAAGGGAGCTCAGTAAACCGCCACCATGCTACACCATCCAAGATACTATGTACATACGCGGCGTGACCAACCCCTCCCCTTACTAGGGCCCTCCCAAATTCAAGGTCCATTTTGGTCAATTTCAAGGTCATAGGACTTTAAAAATCATAACTTTCATGATTTCAGCTATTTAAATCTGAAATTTCACAGTGTTGTAATTGTAGAGATCCTGGCCAAAAAAAGGGAGTTGTGGGGAGGAACCAATGAACAACTTTGAAACCAATGAACAACTTCTACAAGTGCTACTCCTCTGAAAAGCAGATCTTTGGCATCACTTATGGAGAGGTCTTTTTGATGGAACCTTTAAAAAGTGAAGATCAGTCAGCTCTTTGTGAACAGTAAAGATGCCACGGCATTTTTCTTGAGAGCAGGAGATTTGCCCTATTTTGCTTGCCCAGAGTTTCCTGTCTCCCACTGGGGGTTAGTTGTCATCTTCCATTCCAGAGTTGGCTGCTTTCCAGAGGTCTTATTCATAAATAGTTGTAGAATATTTGAACCATACAGAATGAAAAAAGTGTTATGAAAATAAGATTAATTACATTTAAGTAGCATTTAAAGTATATCCACACTGCACATGTATTTATTTAACAGTTGCATCTGGTAACCCCTTCAACCATCTTCCCAGCATTAGATTCATTAACGGAGATGTTACTTTCAAAATAAATTGTAGGAAGAGATCTACTCACCTCACACCATACAGGGCATCATTTTGGTTTAGTATCTGAGCATATTAATTTTCCAAAGGGTAGAATTTAGCCTTTAATTTGTAATAGTCCTCTCACTATGCCCACAGAGGAGCACTAGCCAAGTCATTTTTAAGTACATCATTAGGCACTGACTGGTCATTTTAATGTAACAGAAAAAAAGGCACAATGGATTCAGAAAGAAACAGGTCAGTTCATGTATACTCATCTTCATTAATAGACCAATTTCAAGCACGTCCACGTTGACAGATTATGTTATAAAATTTAAAGCCTGTGAAATTCAACACACTTTTCTCCACACCAGGTTACTTGCTTTATTCATCTTTGAAATATTTTATAGTTTTTGTAATGGTACTAATTCTCTCTCTCTCTCTCTCTCTCTGGGAGAGAATGAGTGCATGATAAATAGTATTCACAAGTTGAAGAATAAAATAAATGTTGTGATCGAGATTATAAATGAAGTTGAGAATTATTCTATTACAATCAACTAAGGAATTTTCCCACAATCAGTCCCAGAAAAACAAGGATGATTGTGAAAATACCAAGATAGATAGCAATTCTAGGATTGCTACCTATGCTCCTGCTTCTTACATATAATGCAATCAAATATGGCCCAGCAGAAGCTGTATAGTGAAACTGACTAGGATCATCTCAGCTTCATTCTGCTGTTGTTGCTGAAGTATCTAGTACAGTGATAATAGGACTAGCCTGGAAATCTTAAAGGGACAGAAGGATCAGAAAGAGTAGGTTACTGAGGCACACCAGAGGAGGTAGAGAAGAGGCGAAAGGAGAGACGCAATAAAGGTGGGGAGAACTTCAGAGCAGTGCACTCAGTACACATCACAGGGAATTATATCCATCCCTCCCAGCCAGAGGGAGAGACAATCACAGTGATGTCTGGCCCTCTTTTGGTAGGAAAGGGATTGGAAGGGAGGAAAGAGTATTCCAGCAGAAAAACTCACCAAAGAATGGGAAGTATAAAGATAAGGAAGAGAGAAGCAGAAACTGTGCATGTGAGAGAGAAACAGACATAGGTTTTACACACTTATCATTTCTTCTCAAGAAAAATCAAGGACAATCATAGAAACCTAGGGCTGTAAGAAACCTCAAGAGGTCATCTAGTCCAGACCCCTACACTGAGACAGGACCAACTATACCTAGACCATATCCTGACCGGTGTTCTTAAAACCGGTTCTTAAAAAACTCCAATGACAGGGATTTCACAACTTCCCTTCAAAGCCTATTCCAGCGTTTAACTATCCTAAAAATGAAAGAGTGTGAGACAGGAAGGGAGAGAAGATTTAAATTTTAAAAGAGACACTGAATTTTTCACTTCCTCCTCTTCAGTATTACTCTATTTGAAAAAGCATTTGGAGTTGTAGTAGAGGAAGATTTCACACACACACAGAGCCTGCATTACAGGGTCAACACTACAGACTATCTTTCTTCCACAGGAGTCGTTTAGATATTTATTAAATGCAGAATATTTGGGGGTGATGAAGATTGTTGAAAGTGCAGTGATCGATCTGACAGAAAAACCTCTGATCTGAATAATTTTAGTAACAGAACTATCCCAAGAGTATCTGAACTCAATAGGTGAAATCCTGGCCCCAATGAAATCATTGGTAAAACACTCATCAACTTCAGTGGAGCCAGGATTTCATCAAATAGGTTTGGGAAATACAAGGAAAATATGCTATCCAGTAGATTACACAGATTTTGACTAAAGGAAAAACTGTCCTGCAATATAAAATATTCCAATTCCCAACATCACAAAGAAGAACAAATGCTACAATTTGTTCAAAGTGACTTAAATATGTTTTAAAAGAATAATTAGAAATCATACAGAAAGCTAAGTTCTGACAGATTGATATAGTTTAGGCCAATGGAAAAGTGGCTCCACATTTGAATATACAAGAAAGACTGGAGATTTTTCAACTTTTTGCAAAAAACCTCACCTTTGTTAATATAAAACCACTGTTTAATGAAAGAAAAGTTCTTATGGTTAAAGAGAGCTTTTATATTAACAATATTAAAGATTTTCCACACCCATGCTGAACTCCACCATGTTTGTTAGAAAAAGGTAAATCAGAAGCTGCCTTCCTGCTTCTCTCTCCATTGCTTTTACAGCTTAAGTAGAGAGTGTGCAAAGTGCTCGAAAACCTGACCCTTCTCCAGCTTCCCCCCCATGAGTCACCAAACCCTCTTCCAGTCATTTGACTGGACTTCCTGCTGGGATGCAACAGTAAAACAAATGAGACACACCAATTCTATTCACAGTTAGGGAGGTAATAAGAGTGACAGATAATTCTATTAAATTTTTAATGAACATCCATATATTACATATATTGATAAAGTACCAATACGCTATATTAATTTAGACAGATGTGCTTCTTTAGTATACATTTTAAAAGACATTTGAAGAAGCCCATCTTTTCCATGCATGCCTCAGAAATATTTTAAGAGTTAAGGGACAAAAGTCAAAATTTAACAAGGAATAGAGAGAGTTCATAAGTGAATTTCCCCCAATTCATTCTGCATGTATTAATACATTATATAAAACTCAGACTTGATTCACTGTTTTGCTTGGTTAAAAAAAAGTTATGAGCAAGAATTACATATTTTACTTATGTATTTCTCCATACATACATACAGAGGGGTTTGTTTGGTTTTTTTAACATTACAAGAAGTCAGTCTGAATAAAAAACATTATGGAAATAATTCCATTGTTTCATATTATTAAGCCAATATCCCAAGTCCCCCATCAAGTTTGGTCTTTTTAAGACAGTATTAGGGGTTCACCTTTTCTAATTTGGTTCTATTTGCCATTATAATTCTCAGTTCTACTATCTCATCTAGATACACCCAAGCATTCCCAGAGACTTACCCAAAAAACTCCAAACCTCACATCCATACAGACAATTCTCATGTTTGGTCAGTAAAATTTAACTAAAATAACCTTTTCAGTCCACAAACTTTAGTTCGAAGGTTGCCTGCTATCATATTAACTGTGTTAAGAGGACTGCTGTCCCCATAAATTCCTTGGGTTTATTCCACAATGCACATAGGAGACACAACTCCTTTAAACTTCAAGGTGTTCCCATCACAGCATGGAGGAAGAAAGATTCAGAGATTGTGGAATAATCATCTCCAATCGATCAATTTCCCCCTGAAGGTAAAAGTGAAAAAAATAAAAAGTTGAACAATTCCAACTCATCTGCTTTCAGGGAAGGTACCCCCAGGGCACATAGTAGAATGATCCCCATCTCCTTCTCCTGATGCTTATTAAGAGGTCATAGATTTCACTTACATCACAGTATTCCCAAATGATATCCCCAGCTAAGGGCCTGACCTCTTACTACAAATACATGGATACCAAATTAGTAGCATGAAGAGTCCACATTTTAAACAAAACAGTCTTCTTCAACTATCAGCCATTTTGGAATGCTATTAACAGCTTGCCACAAATATATGTAACATATCTTGAGTCATGCTGAGTACACTCAATCATTTTCAGCTTTAGCATAACTGAGTGCAGCTTCTGATGTTAACAGGAGTTAAACCCCTTTAAAACTAGGGCATAATTTAACTAGTCCATTATGTTTAAAGATTACATTATGTTTTCCTAATTCAGGTATTTAAAACAGACATTCCTGTTCTAAGAAAATACATGGTACAGTTCAACACACTCAATTGTTCTTGTAGAAAGAGGGTGACATACGACAAGAGCCATGCTGTTCCTTTGTATTGACCCAATCCGTTACATACAATTGTTCCAACTACTGTAACTTCTATTACAGTAAGAAAGTAAAGCAAGCGTTATCAGAACCACCAGGTATAAGTAAATTACCTCAATACCATGTGGGAAAGCACTATGTGTTTTTAGTCACCTTTCCCCTCCAAAACACTCACATCCATAAAGTGTTTCCCATACACAGATCTGAAACTTCAAATCACAGAATGGGTCTTACACAGACAGAGCACTAACATGAAACACCATCTTATCCATATGCCCTTATATTCCGCAGCTTATTTTATAAACAATATGAATTGATCCTTTTAAAACTATATTAAGCAAAATATATAAAGAGGTTTGAGTGTTTTATTAAAATTGTAACTTGAAAGTCAAATGTAACTGCTGAACAAATAAATAATGATAATCTGTTATACCTCCCATTCAGTTAATTTCTAAATGGTAATTAAAGCAAGCACCAAATAATAAAAACAGCAAGTATTTTAAGAAAATAATTTTAGTTGATGCAGAAAATTCACTACCTAAAAAACTAATCTGTCATGGAAACAAGATTTTTTATTATAGAACATATTATAAATATTCCAATACAACAGAGACTTACGTCGCAAAAAACAGTTGCCCTACAGTAACTGTGGTTCTTTGAGATGTTGTAGTCAGTGTGGATCCCACTGTACATGCACATAATAGGCACGAGATCAGGGTTGGGGGGAAGGTTTTTTTGGGGGGGGAGGGGGTTGGGGGTTTTTTTGTTTTGTTTTTTTTAACTAGCTGTGTCCATTGGGGCCACATATGTACCCTGTGCCTCATTGTGCTCTCTTACGAGGGCACAGAGGGAAGAGAGGCTGAAACCCTCCTTCAGTTCCCTTGTAATATAAAGTCAGTGGTAGCTAGGGTCTCCAAAAAGTGTGGATGGAGGGGAGGTCGTGGGATCCATGCTGACACCACCATTTTGAAGAACCGCTGACACCACCATTTTGAAGAACCACTGACACAACAACAAGTAAAGTACGAATCTGTGTGAATCCCACTGCAGGTGACTGACAAGCAGCATCCTGTCAGGATGATGGGAATGAGGAATTCTAGCTACATCAATCAAACATCGATTGTAGTATTGCTCTCCTGAATTTGGCATCAGCTCTGCCAGCTAAGTACAACATATCATGTTGACAAAAGTCAGCTGGTTATTCCACACTGCTGTCTTGCAGCTCTCAGAAATTGGCACATTTCTGAAGCAGGTAGATAAGGTAATTTGAACTGTGGTGCAGTGAGTCTTGGTGTTCAAGGGAGAGGTACACCAGCCAAATAACACAGAGATACATCGTCTTACCAAATTTCAATATCCTCTGGGAGGAGATGGCTTTAACTTCAGAATTCCTGGAAAGGACTATAAATAGATGGAGACAACAGTCTGAACAATTTGGGAAGGAGATAAGCAGGTTGACTGATTGGTATAGATGAAATTCCAAAACCACCTCTAGAATGAACTTCAGGTGATGTCACAGCACCACCTTTCCCTATGGAATGTTGTATAGGGAGGCTTGACCATAAGTGCTTGAAGAAATAGCCACTAGGAAAACTGTCTTAACAGTGAGATGGCGCAGGGAGTAGTTTGACAGAGGTTCAAATGGAGGATGAGTCTCAGAAGGACCAGATTGAGGTCCCAGGTAGTACATTGTGACTGATGGGTAAGTGTGTAGTAGCCCTTTGAGAAATTTCAATACTGCTGGGTGAGAAGACTAAAACATGACTGTACCGGCAGAAGGCAAGCTGGAATCGATGTGAAGTGGACCTTAATAAAGTTGAATAAGAGGCCAGTCTGTTTTAAATGCCATAAGTAGTTGAGAATCAGAGTTATCAAGGCCCTGACCAGGTCTAGACCATTTTGGGCTGCCCATATTGAGAACCTTTTCCATTGAGGCAAACACATTCTTCTGAAGATATTTTCCTGCTCTGTATCAGGATTTCCTGGATCTGTAGGGAACAGTCTCTGTCCACAGTACTCAACCAGCCAACAGCCATGCCATCACATGCACCAACTTCATGTCTGGATTCCATATTTGGCCACACTGTTGTGAGATAATGTCTGGGCAGTCTGAGAGCTGGACTGGAGACTGGATGGATATTTGTAGTAGGTCTGCCAGCCAAACCTGCCTCAGCTAGTATGGAGCTATGAGAGTGATAGTGGCTTTGCCACCTTTGATGGGACCAGGAGGTTCTATGAAAGGACATACATGAAGGCCTTAGGACCACTGCAGAAGGAGGGCATTTGGTTATGACCCAGACTCATACTCATTCTAGAATAAGGGTTCTACAACTTGACATTAACATTAGTGGCAAGCAGGGCCTAGCAATGGAGTAATACTGTCTCTATGATGGACTTCTACAGCAACCACTCAAGTGGTGACCAACTGTCTGCTCAGCAAGTCCACCAGGTTGCTGCTGACACCCAGGAAGTGAGGAGCTGTTGTGATTATTCCACCTCAATGACATCACATCCGGAGCTTGATGGTTTCCACGCAGAGGGAAGATGAGCATGTGCCTCCTTGCCTGTTTATCTAGTGCATCACAGAGACGTTATCTACCAAGATCTACATTGTGGAGTTTTTAAGAACAGGAGGAAGACCACGCAGGCTAGCCTGATGTGTCTGAACTCCAGGACATTGATGTGGAGCCCCATATCCTCTGGGGAACAAGTCTCTTGCATTTGTAGGTGGTCCAAAAGGGCTTCCCTACATGATGTGTCTATGATTAAGGTCTTTGGTGGGGAAGGGGTAGAGAATGGTATCCCCTCCATGCATGTTTCCAGATTCTTTCCACCAACTCAGTTTTGTAACAACATGAAGTGAAATCATCACCTTCTTAGACTTTATCGCCAGAAGGGACTTTCATGATCCTCTAATCTGACCTCCTACATATTACAGGCCACAGAACCTCACCCACCCACTCCTGTAATAGATCCGTAACTTCTGGCTGAGTTACTGAAGTCCTCAATTATGATTTAAAGACTTCAAGTTACAGAGAATCCACCATTCACAAGTTTAAATCTGCAAATGCCCCATGCTACAGAGGAAGGCAAAAAAACCCAGGGTGTCTGCCAATCTGACCCAGGGGAAAATTCCTTCCCAATCCTAGACCCACCAGCCACACACCTGTAGTACTTTGAGGGCTCTGTAGTAACTCAGTCTTCCCCATCTAGTGTCCCATCCAGCGACTGGAGATATTTGCTCTTATTAGTCGCAGATGGCCTACAGTGGTATGTAGGCACTCTCCATAATTTTATCAAGCTCAGTCTTGAAGGCAGTTAGGTTTTTTGCCCCCACTGCTCCCCTTGGAAGGCTGATGCAGAACTTCACTCCTCTGATACAAACCTTCATCTAATTTCAAGCCTGAACTTGTTGATGGCCAGTATATACACATTTATTCTTGTATCCACATGGGAGCTTAATTTGAATAACTCCTCTTCCTCCCTGGTATTTATCCCTCTGATGTTTTTATAGAGAGCAATCATATTTCCTCTCAGCCTTTGTTTGGTTAAGCTAAACAAGCCAAGCTCTTTGAGTCTCCTCTCATAAGGTAAAAAAACAGGAGTACTTGTGGCACCTTAAAGACTAACAAATTTATTTAAGCATGATATTTATATGATATTTATACATACAGAGAACATGAAAAGGTGGAAGTATGCATACCAACAGGCAGAGTCTAATCAATTGGCTAGTGGTGTTCATCACCTACAGCCCCCAACTAAAACCTCTCCAGCGCATCATCAAGGATCTACAACCTATCCTTAGAGATGATCCCTCACTCTCACAGATCTTGGGAGACAGGCCAGTCCTCGCTTACAGACAGCCTCCCAACCTGAAGCAAATACTCACCAGCAACCGCACACCATACAACATAAACACTAACCCAGGAACCTATCCTTGCAACAAAGCCCGATGCCAGCTCTGTCCACATATCCATTCAAGTGACACCATCATAGGACCTAATCACATCAGACACGCCATCAGGGGCTCGTACACCTGCACATCTACCAACGTGATATATGCCATCATGTGCCAGCAATGCCCCTTTGCCATGTACATTGGCCAAACCGGACAGTCTCTACGCAAAAGAATAAATGGACACAAATCTGACATCAGGAATCATAACATTCAAAAACCAGTGGGAGAACACTTCAACCTCTCTAACCACTCAGTGACAGACTTGAAGGTGGCAATTTTGCAACAAAAAAACTTCAAAAACAGACTCCAAAGAGAAACTGCTGAACTTGAATTAATATGCAAACTAGATACTATTAACTGTGGCCTAAACAAAGACTGGGAATGGTTGGGTCATTACACCAATTGAATCTATTTCCCTATGTTAAGTTCTCCTCACACCTTCTATGGGCCATCTTAATTATCACTTCAAAAAGTTATTTTCCTCCTGCTAATGATAGCTCATCTCAATTGATTAGACTCTGCCTGTTGGTATGCATACTTCCACCTTTTCATGTTCTCTGTATGTATAAATATCCCCTGTCTGTGTGTTCCATTCTATGCATCCGAAGAAGTGAGCTGTAGCTCACGAAAGCTCATGCTTAAATAAATTTGTTAGTCTTTAAGGTGCCACAAGTACTCCTGTTTTTTTTTTTTGCGGATACAGACTAACACGGCTGCTACTCTGAAACCTCTCATATGGTAAGTTTTCATAGATTCATAGACTTAAGGTCAGAAGGGACCATTATGGTCATCTAGTCTGACCTCCTGCACAATGCAGGACACAGAATCTCACCCACCCACTCCTGTAACAAACCCCTAACCTATGTCTGAGTTACTGAAGTCCTCAAATCGTGGTTTTCCATTCCTCAGATCATCCTAGTAGCCCTTCTCTGCACCTGTTCCAGTTTGAATTAATCTTTCTTAAATGTGGGAGACCAGAATTGAACACAGTATTCCAGATGATGTCACTCAAATACCTTGTATAATGCTACTAACACTTCCCTGTCTCTACTGGAAATACCTCGCCTGATGCATCCTAGGACTGCATTAGTCTTTTTCACAGCCACATCATATTGGTGGCTCATAGGCATCCTATGATCAACCAATACACTTAGGTCTTTCTTCTCCGCCATCACTTCCAACTGATATGTCCCCAGCTTATAGCAAAAATTCTTGCTGTTAGTCCCTAAATGCATGACTTTGCACTATTAAATTTCATCCCATTTCTATTACTACATTTTACAAGGTAGTCCAGATCATCTTATATGATATTCCAATCCTTCACCATATTGGCAATACCTCCCAACTTTGTCATCAACAAATTTTATTAGCACACACACACTAACCTAAGCCAGAGCTGGAGTGGCTGCAAGTGAAGTCTAGCAAGTGGCATCACATATCCGCAAACCAACATATGACCTAGCTGCTCCACATTCATCCATACCATCGTAATCAGGTTTGATTCTATCCTGTGCATCAGGAACCTGTCTTCAGGGAGGTACACTCTCACAGAACAGAGCTCCTATGAGCTCTATCATCAGTAATAGGATACAAGATGATATTCTGTAGTTCACTAGGAGACCTAGCTGAGCGAATAGGAAGAGGGCATATTTCAAGTGTGCTGAGTGTCACAGCACCTAACATTTAGATGCCTAGAAAATCACTGTGATACACAAAGCCTGAGTTAGGCTGTGTCTACACGGCCACTGTCAGTGCTAAAACTTTAGTCGTTCAGGGGTGTGAAAAAACACTCCCTGAGTGAAAAAAATTTTAGCGCTGCACTCCCGGCAATAAAGTTACCACCGCTTGTTCAGGGTGGGTTATTTTTTAATTATCACCAGGAAATCTCTCCCCTGGTGATAAAGCTTGTCTACACTGCTGCGGCCGCATTGTAATGTGGACAGTGTAGACATACCCTTAGGAACCTAGACTGCTGTACAATGAATGGGGAAAGAAAGATCCCTAAGGGTACGTCTACACTGCCCACATTACCGTGTGGCTGCAGCAGCGTTGTGACAAAGCGTGACTACACTGCCCATATCGCTAAGGGAGAGCTCTCCCGGTGACAAAAAAAAAACCACAACCCACCCCGAACAAGCGGTGGTAGCTTTATCACCGGGAGATAAAGCGCTGTCTATACTGGCGCTTTTCAACGCTAAAACTTTTGTCACTCAGGGGTGTGTTTTTTCACACCCCTTAACAACAAGTTTTAGCACTGAAAGTGGCAGTGTAGACACAGCCTTAGACTCCGATTCATGAAGCCAGCATTCTAGGCAGGGAGCTGCCTAAGCCAACCAATGGGCAATGCCAACTAGAGGGGTGTGTGCTAAACCCTGCCCCTCTCAGAGATAAGTACCTAAGTCAAGGCTGCAGGGAGGCACCTCTCTCTGCTAGCAATTCTCAGCTGCAAAACCACTCCTGGTGTTAGGCTCCTATGCTGTTTTAGCAAGAAACTGCAGGGGAGGGAGGCAGAGCTCTCTCATAATTTTTAAGCTCGTGGTTAGGGTATTCACCTGGGATGTGGCAGACCCTGCTCCACCAAAGATGAAGAAGCATCTTAAACAGGGATCTGCTACCTCTCAGGTAAGTGCTCTAACCACTGGGCTATAGGATATTCTGATGTGAGCCTCCCTCAGTCTTTTCTGTGGAAGCCGTTCCACAGTGGATAAATAATTTAAGAGTCACTGGAGTAGGGGGACTAGATGTTGGATCTCCCACATCCTGGTTAAGAGCTCTAACCACCAGATTCTCATGCTTGTGGTCTCTCTCTCTCGCCCAAATGACAAAATAGCCCAACGGGTGCCAGGCATCTCTTCAATACTAGGAACATGTGCAGCAGTGATATGCATCTCTCTATAACATATATGAAGTCCTTGGACTGGTGTTGGGTTTCCCATTCTGTGACTTTCAGTGCTGAGGTACTCAGTACCGGGACTACAGGAATCAAGGTCTTGCACACAGGGGGCTTTATTGATGTCAAGGTGGTTGGGGCCTACATCATTGGTGCCTACTCTATATGCATCCTCCTTCACTTCTTTCCAGTGCCCAATCCCAGAGTGAAGAGTGCCCAAGGGAGTGCCAGCTAACACTAGTTCAAGGGTCGGCAACCTATGGCACGCATGCCGAAGATGGCACGCGAGCCGATTTTTAATGGCACGCTGCTGCCTGTCGGGCTCCCGCTCAGCCCGCTGCCGAACCCTAGCAGCGGGCTGAGCCGGACCCCGGCACGCAGCAGCGTTCCATTAAAAATGCTGCCCGACCCAGCCCGCTCTTCTCTGCCCACCCCCCACTCCCACTCTCTCTGGCAGGGGCAGGGTGCAGAAGCTAGCTTGGTCCTGCTGGCTGCTGTTGTACGGCAGGCTCCACCAGCAGCCAAGCTTCCCCCTCCCCCGCTTCTTCCCCCAGCATGCCACGTTGAGCTCCGCATCCTCTCCCTCCCTGCCCCCGATGGCCCTTGCGAGGGAGGGGAGAAGAGCAGCCCCAGCGCCCTCGCTGCTCAGACCAGTAAGGAGGCGGAGAAGGGAGGCAGGAGTGGGGCCTTGGGGGAAGGGGGGTAGGAGCGGGGCGTATCCCTCCAGCCCCCAGCCCTGACCCCTGCACCCCCCCTCATACCCCTGCCCTGACTCCTGCACTCCCCACACATACCCAGCCCCCCGAACACCCCATGCCCTGATTCTTGCACCCCCCACATCCCCACCCCCCACTCCTTGCACCAAATGGGAGCTCCTGCACCCCCACACACATTTCCACCTGCACCCCTTGCACCAAATGGGAGCAGCCCAGGTAAGCACTCCACACCCAAACCTCCTGCCCCAACCTTGAGCCCCCTCCCTCATTCTAGCTCCTGGCCAGACCCTGCACCCCAACCCCCAGCCTGCTCCTTCACCCCCGGCCCTGTGCTCAGTGCACCCCCACCCTCAGCTCAGTGCACAGAGAGAGAGAGAGAGAGAGAGAGAGAGAGAGAGAGGAAGCGAATGGGCCAGAACCAGGAAGAAGGTAGGTACCCACTCTATGTGGTCAGGGCCGGGATCCCAGGCTGGCAGCGGGCTGAGCAGGGCCGGCGGCTGGGACCCCAACTGGCAAGGGGCCGGCAGCCAGAACCCCAGACTGGCAGCGGGCTCAGCAGGGCTGGTAGCTGGGACCCTGGCTGGCAGGAGCCAGCAGACAGAACCCCAGACCGGCAGTGGGATGAGCAGCTCGGCCCGCTGCTAGTCTGGGGTGCCGGCCCTGCTCAGCCCACCGCCGGTCTGGGGTCCCGGCCACTTGGCCCCACTCAGCCCACTGCCGGCCTAGGTGAACGGAACCCCAGGCCGGGAGTGGGCTGAGCAGGCCGGCGGCTTAAGATCAGCATTTTAATTTAATTTTAAATGAAACTTCTTAAACATTTTGAAAACTTTGTTTACTTTACCTACAACAGTAGTTTAGTTATATTATATATAGACTTATAGAGAGAAACCTAAAAAACATTAAAATGTATTACCGGCACACAAAACCTTAATTTAAAGTGAATAAATGAAGACTCGGCACGCCACTTCTGAAAGGTTGCCAACCCCTGCACTAGTTTATCCAGCCTTACTGTACTCCTATTCCTTACCTTTGAGTCCAAAGTCATCCACTTGGATTGCCCAAGAAGAGCTGAACTGAGTGTTCTCCTGTGGGTCCTGGTGGAGAAGGACTTACCACACAGAAAACTTATTTGGGATGTGGTTCTCTAGGCTGTATCCACCCTTGACAAAAATTGTTCCATCACAAGACAGGCATGGTTTGAACCCTGAGAAACTGGATTCTGATGTAAGTTGTGGCAATTGGCCCAAAGTGCCTTTTCCCGCTGTACAGGGCAGTATATTGGGGAGCTGATCAGTTTGGTGGTAAAAGATCTTCACTAACTAGGTTGGAAGAGATTTAGAGGAACCAATGTAGGGTTTCTGAAGAGAGCTGGCTGGGTTCCATCTCTAAGCACTAAGAGGAAAATGAGGGAAGGCTGTGGTTGCCCCATCCATTTTGGCCCTTGCATGGAAACATGAGGAGGCAAAGGATGCATGTGTGGTCTTGGACACTATTATTCAAAGAATCCTATCTCACGTACAAGAGGCACATTTGCACCCTACAGGGGGCTCCACATGAACACATCTAAAGAATCACCTCATAATCAACAGCAATGCTACCAGGATCCTTTGTTTGATATCACAGCTTTACTCAGAGAATGACAGCTTGTAAGTGATCCATGAGTTGTTAAAAACACAACCTTGTGAGAAGGACAAAGTAAAGAGCATTAAGTTCAGAAGGAGAACTTCTCTATTAATACTATACCTTTACAGCTCATCTTTTCAGGAGACTAAGTTAACATAGTTCAGTGTCCTACATACTGGTGAATACATAGTGTGAAAAATTCTGTCTTTTTTTCCTTAATCCATTATCTATATCCCAAGAATGTTTTAGGTGTGAACAATTAACATGAATAAAACATCAGCTTTTTTCATATAAAATGTCAGTACAAAAAAAAATGATGATAGGAAAAAAACTACTACTGCACATCTCGTAAAGGGCCTGATCCATCACCCACTGAAGTCAACTGGAATCTTTCCACTGACTTCAGTGGACGTTGGGATCAGGCCCAAATTGAAAAGATCACAGCATACACATTAGGATAAAAGAGTAACTATCCCCTCCTCCAGAAAGCAAGCGTAGGATTCAACCCCACCAACAATCTGTTGGATGGGAAGAACCAATTGTGGATAGCCTCTCTTCCTTTCCTTACATAACTTAGTGACAAACCAGCAATTCAAGATACTCAAGATTGAGCCTGCAAAGTAAACTGATACTCCTCCAAGAATCACCAGCCTCAGTCCTACTTCTATCTTTGGAGAAGAGAACAGAACGGAGATTTGACAAAGCGAGTTTATTGTGTCCATCCGGATTGGTGTAGCAGTCTCAGTAGAAGAAAGCCAAAATTTTCAGACTTGGGTGCCTCAAGTTACAAACCTAAATATAGATATGAGAGCTGAAATCAGAATGACCTGATTTTCAGGAGTGCTACCAGTTTCGTAGGCTCAACAGGAGGCCAGTCTCGGGACAATGGCTCGGGACAATGGCTCTCCCAACAAAGGCTCACTAAGAGGTGTCTCTCATACAAGGGGCATTGTTTTGCCTTCCTGTCTGTTTCCTCAACAACCCTGTTGATTTAATCCAGTATAGTCCCACATCAAACATCTGAACCACAGAATCAACATACAGTATTTATAAACTATTAAAAAGTAGGTCCATGTCTACCACAAGAGCACCTCCAAAGATCACTGAAAACCATGCAAGTTGCAGGTTCTCAGGCACTTTTGAAAGCTAATCCATACTGATTTAGGAGCCTAACTTGAGACACCCAAGTTTGAACATTATGGACAAACTGCTTTTAAAAGGGTCCCCACAGCTCTTCAGTGCCTACTAGTTTCATAGACTTTCTTGAAAAAGAAGACAAGCAGAGAAAGAAATAGATGCTACTAGTTAGGAAGAAGGTAGCAGAAAGAAGAAGAAGAAGAGGTGGGGGCTGCTCAAAAAACCCGAACATGGTTATATTTTTGTAATGAAGCTTTGATCCTGACCCTGCGCCCACTGACGTTGGTCAGAGTTTTTCCACTAATTTAATTGTGGGTAGAACTCTACAGATGCTAAAAACAAACACCATATATTTCATGTACATTATTACTATTGCTTTTATTATAGAGCCACTTGTCTAATAGCTGTTTCTAACAAATATAATAGAAATTAGCACAAAACACAAGAGTCAATACATTTCATGCCCTAGTTCTATAACATCTATACTATTCTTGGCCCAGGCACACAATTCCTATTAGCAAGAACCTGTTTAATTTATTTTTAGGAGTTTTCTGAAGAGCCAAGGAATGGGAACCTGTTCTGCTATACTGGTCATTTCCTCCATTTTTACTCTCTTATAAATATATACATGCAGATCA
Organism: Mauremys reevesii; assembly: GCF_016161935.1. NCBI lineage: Eukaryota > Metazoa > Chordata > Testudines > Geoemydidae > Mauremys > Mauremys reevesii. The sequence goes on from NC_052624.1 coordinate 208,967,209, forward strand.
TTTGTAATTTGATGCAAAGTAGGGTTGGCGTCTTTGCCTACCTGGCACCCTAAGAGCAAAAGCAGACAAAAGGGTTTGTTATTTTGAATCCTCTTGCTACAACCCATTAACAACCACCCATTTTCTTGCAAGAGTGATTTTTTTTTCTTAAAGGGGCTTAAATACCTTCCTTCAAAACCAAACTTTTTTTCTTCCAAATTGACTCATGCAGCAAACTCACTCTAGTCCTCATTTAGCATAGCACCATCTGCCTTCTAGCAAGGCCAAAGGTGATGTAGATTAGGAGCAGTGCTTGAGGATTTTTTTCCTCTTTCACTTCTCCAGCTATGGTGTGGAAACACTGTTCAGTTCATGCTGCTTGCAGTGTGAGAGCAGAGCACCTATTGCATGGGAGAAATCAGGGGACTGCTTAGGGTAGAGAGCAAATTAGGGAAAAAGAAGCAGGAAAGGGGTAGTGCAGGCATCAGAATAAGGGGGAAAAGCAGGGTAAGAATAAGTGGGATTTGAGGCAGGGAGGGAGGCACTGAGGAGGAAATTTTTGTTGAGGGACTGGGGGAAACCAATAAGAGTGAGGAAGGGCAAAAGAAGATAGAACAGAAGAGGTAACAAAAGAGGAGGTAGAATAACAATAAGACAGCCAAATAAGACAAAATAGAGAAAAGCCATCCCGCCAGAAACAGTGCCTCACCAGTCACAGACAGGAGACACTGCCTCAAGTAGAGCCAATTCACACACTAAAAACTTGCAGGAGTGATTAGGAAAGGACTGAATTGCCTAAATTTAAGACAGAACAATATTTAAACAAGAAATGGCAACGAAAGAGAGAGAAAAGGTAAAACATCTCTCCTCGTATTACAAATACTTCCAGATTGCATCATAGTTTCGTTCTCCACAACCTAGGTTTGGGATTAAAATCCTTCAGCAATTTCAGTTTCTTCCCTTGACATTTTTTCTGCTTCTGCCTACTCCCCACTCCTCTGTCTGCCTCCTTTCTCCACTTCATTCTGAATCAGCTGCAGTGCCACTTGCTGTCTATACTACTGTAAGCTCTTGAGGCTTTTTTTGACACCAGGGGGTTAATAGGCAAATGAAGATACACACACTCTTTCAATAAAGCAGTTAATATATGGGACTGGATTCCTGCACATACAAAATTATAATCATGCAAAGCCTGCTCCATGATAGCTGTATCGTATAACAACTGAATTTCATCTCTTAATAGTTCAAACTAAAGTACTTACTATTTAATGGAAATAAAATGCCCTTCCCCTGATATTCAGTCTATTTTGACCTGTGTATCATCCATTAGAATAGTCTGTAAACCTAAAAACAAAACTACTTCAATAAGATTTCATATGAGCAAATTGTGTCACCTATGAAGATCTCACTGGATGAACAGGGCCCAAGTCTTTAGACTACTGCTTCTTTGCCTACAAATTAAATGACTCAAGCTAGTTACAGGTCCATTTACCCCGCTGTGTTTGTAAGAAGTTAATAGTGTCCAATATGCATTCAATTCTGCCACTTAATGTTTGCATTTTTATTTATAATCTAACAATTTGCTGTTATTCCCCTCAACCTCCATTTATTGATCACTGTATGCTCATTTGTTGTTACAGCTAAGAACAAAGAAGTATCAGATCCCGATCTATAGCCCACCATTGTATGAATTCATCCATTATCCAACTGCAGTCAAACCCGTTTACCAGCATCATCGGTTGTCATAATTTTTTTTTTTTTAATTTAAGTCAAAAAGCACGTAAAACTGTATGGTATAAGTCTGGAAAACAGAGTCTAGCCAGGCCCTCTAAAAGCTAAAGCACAGTTTAAATCAGATGTGAATGCAGTAATTATCCAATCTGAATAAAATTTATGGTGCACCAGTTCCCAGCATAACTTTGCCACAGAATTAATGATGGGCATCAACTAAGGCTTAAGCATTCAAGTGTAGGAGTAAAACAACTTGAGGGAGGGAGGTGAATCTGAAGAAAGGAACTGGAATCAGAAATAGAACAGTGCAAGAAGCCACAAAGTGATAAGTATTGTTTACCTGTCAGTTGACATTGATTAATCTTGTGTTCTGTGATATCACTCAGTGATTCAAACACCTGGAGGCAGCTGTCACAGCTGTGCACAGCTTCTTCCTCTAACTCCTCCCCTTCTTCTGGCCTTTTCTTACAATCTATCACCTCTCCATCTTCTGCCTTGTCTTCTAGTTTACAGTTAGCATCTGAAAGAAAAATCAAGACTGTGACCTCAGGGCTTTTAAGAACAGATCCTTTTAAAAATCAGATTGGTTCTTGTTGTTACCAACAAGCAGAAATAAATTTGGCATGAACCTGCTGCACAGGAGAAACACACTTTAGATTTTATTTCTAAATAAGCAGAGGAAACCTCTTTCCTTAACTTTTTTTCTATTCTTGATAATGAAAGGAATTTCCCCTCTACCTTCACCAAACAGCACTCTCCCCCTTTCAAACAACTCTCCCATACTTCAGTGTTAACTTTATCAATTTTTTCACAGCTTATCCAGGGGCTTTGATCACTATAAGAAAGGACATATTACCTTTACAATTAAATATTGTTCAATGAAAATTTAACAAAAAAAATCAATGAGTTTAGGAGAGTTTCTTTTCACAGTTAACTGTAGTGTTTCACAGGAAATTACCAGAATTAAATAAAAGATTAAAATAAACGGAACTGATTAACATAAGGATGAAATTGTTCTGTATTTCATAAGCCAGTCCTAATATTCTATCTCCCTATTACTTGATGTAAAACAATACTACAGAAAAAACTATGTTTTGGGTTAAAGTTCTATGTATGTGCTTTAACTTGGATACAATTTAACAAAAGGATAAGTAGGATGGATTCATTGTTTTGCCAGATCATGGGAAGCTTGAAACTGTTATAAATTATAACTAGTCCACAAGGACACCTTTGTCTGTTTGGGATGATAACAAGTGTTTTGACGATCAATGGGAGAAGCTAGTTCTAACCCCAAAATAGCAGGCATGATCCCACTATCAGGTTCTAAGTTAAATGATTCAGGTGATCTCAGCCAAATCCCTTGAGCACAGTAGGAACCATACAATTCATTGAACTACTTCAGCTCTGTAAATGACTAATGCTGGAATGAGGTTATATGAAGAGTAATTTGGAAGTGACTTTTCTTCTTTTGAGGAAGAGTACACGGTGGTGCCTTAACTATTTCTACTTTTTGCCCATTTTACTATGCATTTCCCCCAAAGACAGAAATAAAACAAAACATTTATCCAATAAAGCAAACCGGCAGTTTTCTTTGTTCTTCTCAGGAACCACAATACAACAAATGTAATAAAAATAAAAATGGCAGTGTACAAAGGAGCCCACACATTTCACCAATTTTTTCCATTTTGGCAGCCTCATTTGCTTTTCAGACATTTGAGAGCGCTTCACCTTATGCAGCTAGATCACCTGAAAAAATGAATTCTTAATAAAAACAGAGAAAGAAGTTCAGGGCTTGGCTACACTTGCAGATGTGCAGCGCTGGGAGTTACAGCTGTCTTCATACAGCTGTGTAGGGAAAGTGCTGGAGTGTGGCCACACTGACAGCTACCAGCGCTGCAGTGTGGCCACATTTGCAGCGGTGTTGGGAGTGGTGCATTATGGGCAGCTATCCCAGTGTTCAAGTGGCTTCAACGTGCTTTTCAAAAGAGGGGGGTGGAGTGGAGTGTGACAGGGAGCGTGGGGGAGAGAGAGAGAGAGAGTGGATTTTTGGAGCCGACACTGTCAGCTCCCTGCCTTGCAAATTCTGACCACTTCCCCGACCCCTCATTCACTCTTAAATGCAAATAGCCTGCAGACCAGATAAGCAGCTGCTCCGACGGACTCCCTTCCCCTCCTCTCCCCCCGCCCCCGCCGTGCTGTTTCTCTCCTCAAGCAAACACTAGCTGTAGACATTCATCCCCCTGCCTGCCTCATTCACGGCAAACAGTAGCTGTGTTTGTTTTTTAGATAAGCAGCTCCGGGAGCCCCGAGTTCACAACAAAACAAAGAGAGGCATCATAACAAAACAAAGAGAGTTCTTTAGTTAAAAGCATTATGGGAAAATTCTGGAGGTCGGTTACAGCGTAGTAAGATTAATCACTGTTTACACTGGCACTCCAGCGCTGCAGCACCAGCGCTGCAGTCATTATTCCCCAGGCAGACGTGGAGTACAGCCAGCGCTGTAGCCAGGGAGATACAGCGCTGAATGTGCCTTGCAAGTGTGGACGGTGAGTGAGTTGCAGCGCTGTAAAGCCACCACCGGCGCTGCAACTCTCCAGTGTAGCCAAGCCCTCAGTTAGCATCTAATCCTTTTCTGTCTGCTACAAAAGCCATCATCACCACTCCACCACAGGGAGATGTCTGCGATGGTGCAGTTGCCACTAATACCAACCATTCCCTACATCTACCCCAAGTGTCAAGGCTCTTACCAGCTCCCTGAAACCTGCAATAAACACTGCTGCCCTTCAAATCATTTATCAATGATAGAGGATACTTATGCATAAACCAGAAATGAAACAGACCTGTCATTAAGTGAGCTTCCTCACACTATGTGGCTCATGAGCTAAGCCAGAAGAATCTCTCTGACAGGATAAAGGGCAAGGTTTGTTTTTAAAGGGAGTTATATTGCAGAGCATCAACAAATGAGTGAAAGAAATAAGTGTGGTGAATGGGTATGTTTGCTCTGTTAAAGCACACCTACATACATGGCAAGATTCTTACAAATTTAAATTTCTTGATGCTAGAATAAGAACATTAACTCAGGCAGCTACTTCCAAATTAAGTAGTAGTATGCAAACTAACACTGCCAAAAGTGACACCATCTGAACCTAGGAAAGCTCTTCTGCCATTTTTAAATGCTGGATCTAAACAACCTGTGTACCAGTAACATTTTCCAAGTTCTTCAGTAAGCTTAACAGAGTAGTTAAAATACCACTAGGTTACAAGCAGTTCAGGAAAAGAAATAATTGTCTTAACTATTGCAAACTGACCCCAACATCATTAAACACTTGTTGGAAGGTAGTACGTGCATATTGCATACTGTTAGTTTTTCAGCTCAGGCTCCCAGTTTCATCTCATAAAACTGACAGCACTCAGGGAAATGTGGGCACTGGGTCTGAATTTTAACATGAGTATTTAAATGCTGCACATAAAGTTTACAGACCTGTTTGTTTTAAAATAAGGTCAGAGTCTGACTCTGCTTTAACTACCATGCTTTAAAAAAAAGGAGGGGGGGAGGAATTCAAGACCTATTGGTTATGAATACTGGCACTTTACAAGAATCCAATGCCACAACACACACACACCTTAGCACAAAAAAACGTGAAGAATTTCTCAAGTCAAAGCTTACTACTTAGATAGTAGTTATTAAAATTAGAATAATTTTAACAGTAATACAAATGTTTTTGCTTCCACTTCTGCATTCACAGATATAACTCTACAGGAACAGGAGTCAGTCAAGCTTATTCCCTTTTGCGGCAACTTTAGAATACATGCTCTAGCCAACTGGCACATTTGTTTTTAGGTCAACACTTCAGGGGGACCCTTTGGGACCTAGGTTCAATTTTAGCCTATGATGCTCCTTTGAAATGAGTTCTGGCAGTCTCAGCCTCTCTGTTGGTGAATGCATTTCCTCCCTATTCACTCTCTTGGAGAGACACCACCACAAAAATAAATATATATATATATATATATTTAAATAGGTCATATAACTTGGAGTCTGTGGGATGGTTTTCTAAATCATAACAGCAGCTGTCTTCCACCCCAGAGGTGGCTGTATGTTAGTGATTGCACACATGCTTAGTTCCATCATCTGAAAAGCTCCTTGTGAGCCTAGATAAAACCTGGTTCATAAATGCAATATTCATCAAATGCAGTTGTATCTTTACCTCCTCCTAATTAAGGCTAGTGCTTTCAAACAGACTGCATCAAGTACATCTAAGTACCATTACTGCCCCTCTTCAGCCTAACATCTGCAACAAATGAAGCCACAAATACTACAATCATCTATTCATACATCTCCATCCCGAACACTTGCAAACACTACCACTATCAATTCTGTAAACCCCACAGCCATGCCCCACTACCATCTGTAACAAACACGGCTCTAGCCTCCCCCCACCCCCACCTTACGATGTCTGCAACTGAACATGACCTACAGACTACATTTCTAATTATCTAGTATAGAAAGGAGGATTAGATTTGATAGAGAAATACATTCAACTTATGAACACAATAAAAAAAAAATCAAGGCCTGTCTTCTGTTACTGATTATGTTAACATTATTTATAAGTGGAAATTAAAAGTAGTATGATTTTCCCATTACTATGTTCTCTGGCAGGTGGTTCTGTCCTGCTCCTCTTCCTCCTCCTCATAAGGGATGTTATTGCTATAACTTGGTCTAATAAAACTGCAACTTTGGGGAAAATGAAAAACTGCATTGGCTTAAAAGAGTTGGCTGCAATAAACCCATGGACTTCAATTAATTTCAAGTATGGGATCAGCTTAAGGCCAACCAGCAGAAATTCCATTCTGTCCATGTAAAAATGAGGTTTCACCACATTTACTTTTTATAACCCATATAAAAGTTGAGTAAAAGTAATGAATATCTAAAAGGCCTCTCAATGGACTGGCAAGACTATCTGTATTCTTGAAACTCATCTTACATATTTCTCTCTATGCAACAAGGATCCATAGCTGATCAGAGCTAAAATGTCAAACTACCATGAAAACTGCCCAGTTTCCAATCCATTTCACTGGCTTCCAAGCCACTTCTGCATGGAAAAGTGCTGGCAAAAGAAAGGAAAACTAAGATCATGTGGTTATAATTATTACCAGGCAAGGAATATTTCTGCAGCTCAGTGGTAAAGTAAAACTATGTCGCTTTCTGCTCCCAATAGTGTCCATCGCAAAACAACTGCCTCATTAAATCTCTGCAGTAAGATTAATATGCCGTAGCTGCACTACATTTATAACTTGGTACTCTATAAAAAGCACATTTAATGGTTAGAGCCAGAGCTTAGATACAAAGTATTACTATAAAAACTTCTGGCAGCGTGGATAAAGTATGGACCTTCTGCACTGCCTGGATCAGAAATATCTGGAGTTATTTTTGAATTTTTAGCATTAAGTTCTTGTGATAGCCAAATAAATAAATAAATGTCTTATTATACAATGAAGATACCAGAAGACAAGATAAATTAGTAATATGAAAATGAATGCACTAACAAGATTATTTAACAACTCAGAGTTAATACAAAAATAAAAATAAAAACAGTAGAAAACTGGATCATTTCCTGACATATTATTCTTCAGCTTTACAGCCTACTGTTTTTCTACTTGAAAATATATACCGTATTTATTAGTTCTCAAGTAAAAACAAAAAAAATCAAATAATTTAGGCATAAATTCATTTCTGTGATTTAGAGAGCCTTTCCTTTCTCTCATTTAATTTCTTTATTTTTAAATAAAGTGTTTCACCTGCATTGCAACAAACATTAACAACAAGATGTATACAGTACTCTGGATGACAAAAAGTATTTCACTTAACAGCTTTAAATGTATTCTTTACAATCTAAAAAGGAATAATTAAAACTATTGCCTATAAATTCCTTTTTTTTTTTAAATCCACGGATTCTAGGAATCAACCTGGAGAACCCTTAAGAAAGGAGGCCTTATAAGAGTAACTTCAGTTAAGTCAATGGGGCTACCCACATGAATAAGTATTTATATAACTGTTTGCAGGACCAGGACCCTAATCAAAACAAAAAACAAAATAATCATTTCTTGAATTCTAGAAATCATATTAGACTATAACAGGAAAAATGCCCTATCATTACAAGGAATGGATACCATAATCATTTATAAAATAACTAGCCCAAGACACATAATAGTTTCATGAAGATGGATGCTTGGGGTTGGGTTTTGTGGGTGCACGTGGTAGTTTGTTTGCAGAAAAACCATCTTAGACTTTAAAGGTTAATGCTTCCCTTTCAGCTGGATACGCTACAAACAGCAATATTCCTGATTTTCTGACATTGAAAAGTGAGATTTTTTTTTTCCTGGGCTTTAGAAGTGCATTCGAAGTTGAAATTCAATAAGATGAGAGCAGACTTTGAAAAAAATAAATCTCACACTGTTGTAAAACAGCAAACAAGCACTAATGAAGGAATTCAGCATTACCAGTCTGTGCGGCTATCTGTCCCACACCTGCCTGCTGGTCCTCCGTTTCATTTTCTTCTACTGCCAGGAAAAGGTAAACAAACAAACAAAAACAAAAAAACACAAGATGTTAGGTGGGTAGCTGAAATGACTCATGCGTCATCTCCCTAGTTTCAGTTCTGAAAGCCAGTAATGCTGGTGCAACAGGGCAAGAGAACATTGCCTAGTACAGAACCACTGCAAGGTGCAAAACCTCAAACCAGACCATAGCACCACACTTTGTCCAAAAGCATGAAGCTTCTGTGCAGCAGAGTGACCAAAGAGATCTCATGGATTAAGAAACAAGTCAAATTTCCTCTGGGATATCTGCTTTCAATCCACAGTACTGTAGTCTGTTACCTAACTGAATTAGGGACTAAGACAAGGCATCAAGACTCTACTCACCTACTCTACATTGGGATAGCTTAGTGGTTTGAGCATTAGCCTGCTAAATGCAAGGTTGTGAGGTCAATCCTTGAGGGGGCAATTTAGGGATATGGGGTAAAAAAGCTGTCTGTGGATTAGTCCTGCTTTGAGCAGGGGGTTGGACTAGACAACCTCTTGAGGTCCCTTCCAACCCTGATATTGTAAGTGGGAAGCTCTTTCTGGCAAAGTGGGAGTGGGTGCTAAACTATTAATTTCCACTAAATTTAAGATTAAAAAAAAAAAGCTAATATTACAGTTGTAAAGATACCCTTGCAAACGTGAACCAACACAGTGCTGTCTTACTGAGTCTGCAAACAGACCATGCTGGCATCTTTATTATGGCTCACAGCTTCCCTAGGCACACACCACTCTCGCCAGACTGACTATTCAAAAACCTTCTGGGCAGGAGTAAAACGGACAAGAATCATGTCAGCTTCATTCTGTAACTGCTTTGGGAAGCTACAGGGTGCTGCAGAGGCAGGCACCGGAGCTATTCACAGCAGAAAATGACCCACCAGGGTGAAAGTAGGGGAGGAGTCAAGTAGCAGAACTACTTCCTTATTACGCTCCTCCCAAAGGTGAGAAATCTTTGAGTTGAAGGTGCAGTAGAGAAAAAGAGTTCCTTCTCCCTTCCAGTGGGGAAAAAGGGTAGAGGGGACAGTTCATATTTACAGCATCACCAAGTATTCAAAAATCATGAGCAGGCCTCAAAAAATCATGAAAGTGGATTAAAAATCATGAGATTTTTAAAAGATATAAAATGACCTTCCCAACAGCTGTTCCCAAAAAGGGACATTTAGAGACCAGACAGTAGCCTTCTAGGATGTTAACAAGATTTGTTTTGTTTTGCTTTAAGTAGGTCTTCACTTCTGCCTTTAAGGTATGTAAACTGGAGAACTAAATCTTTCTGTAGAAATGCATTGACTATTTCCATCAGCAGAGGTACCAGAACCTCCCCTTACTAATGGAGGCAGACATATACAGAGCAAAATTTTGTTAATTTGCACTACTGTTTGACAGGCATGTTGCAAGTTGCAGAATTTTGAAAATTAATACGTAAAAACACCTGAAGACTATCTCAAAAGAGCTTATTTTTAGTAAATGTACCATAGTATATTATATAAAAATAACTGCTGTTAGTATAGTACTCGGCTTTTAAATCTTTTCTGGAGAAATAGACTCTCCTGTATGAGAACTCCAAAGTGTGCACATTATCAAAGTTCAACTTCCATACATGTTACATTAAAAAAGAGAAAGGAAACTTCTGACCAGCATGTTAGCAGGTAACTTTGTGGTTAGCATCTTTTTTAAACTGTTGTTCAAGCTCTTTATGGATTCTTAGTCACAAAAGAGCCAAGTAGGTCACAACAGGCATAAAGAACTTGCCAATAACAGTCAACTAGACTGACGTGTTTGTCAGGAAAGATGAACCTTTGAAAAGAAAAATATGGTAGAGAGGAGAACAGAACAAAAATAAAAGCCCTAGAATAAGGAACCTTCATCATAGAGTTAGCCTACAAAATATCAACTAGTTCTCCTTTACACCATGGCCAGATTCTTCCTCCAACTAATAAAAATTGTTTGCTACATTAGGTAATTATAGTCCAGTCCATCATTCTGTAGCCACAAAGTACTAAACAGGAACCAGATTAAGTCTTCTCATAGCCTCTTTATAAGAATGTTAGCCTTCATTGTCATTCATAAGAACATAACATAAAAACAGTCCTACTGGCTCAGACCAAAGGTCCATCCAGCCCAGTATCCTATCTACAGACAGTGGCCAATGCCAGGTGCCCCACAGGGAGTGAACCTAACAGGTAATGATCAAGTGATCTCTCTCCTGCCGTCCATCACCACCCTCTGACAAACAGAGGCTAGGGACATGATTCCTTACCCATCTTGGCTAACAGCTATTAATGGACTTAACCTCCATGAATTTATCCAGTTCTCTTTTAAACCCTATTATAATCCTAGCCTTCACAACCCCCTCAGGCAAGGAGTTCCACAAGTTGACTATGCACTGTGTGAAGAACTTCCAGTTATCATACCATGTTAAACTCACTTGGATAAACATCACCCTGTATCTTATACCCAACTTCAATGTTAACTTCCCCAAGCATTAACTGAAGCATTGTTTCTCCTTTCAATAAACAAAAGCAATTTTCAACAATATCCCTCTGCTAGGGGCTTTACACTTTATACTAATGAGACAAAAAGCTTTTGGCTACCAAACTACATTAAAAATAAGTATAGGAAGGATATGTGGACAGCAGCAGCCTATGTCAAATATTTCTAGTTAATACTGTAAAAAACAAAGTTTTATAGTCTAGGATTATATTTGTGAACAAGGGGTTTTGATTTCTTCAGACTTTTTTTTTTTTTTAAACATGTAAAGTATTTAGCATGGCCTACCATAAGAAGAGAGAACTCCAGGATAGTAAAAGTAATTGAATGCCAATAAAAGAAGAAACATCAGGACATATGGAGAGCTAAAGCCTGTGTTTCCAGTCATGTTATGTTATGCTGCTATGGCTGAATATTAATTCTAGATACTTTTGTGACATCATTTCAGAGAAACAATATTTTGTCTGAACAGTTAAGTGTTTATGACCGCAGAGTCACCTGTTTTGCTAGCGGTGGAAATATCTCTTTGCTAACTAGATCAGAGAACATTGCCAGCTACTTAAAGCAATAAACCATCAATTCCCTACTATACAATTACATGATGAAATTAAAAAAAAAAAGCGTTTCTAAACAAGAATCGCTCACCAAAACAATTGTGGCACTGCACTCCTTGATTGTGGAAAATTCTATTTGCATATAATTTTTTTTTTAAAAAAGAAGATCTCAGTGAGGGAAAATAGAATTTCAGTATTTCAGTTGTCTTCACCTTTATAAAGTCTGGTGGGTTTGGACTCATAACAGCATTTTGTAGTAAAGTTTAATACTACAAAAATGCATTTCTAAACAAGAACTTTTATATATACACATGGATATGTAGAGAGATATAGATATATGAAATATAGATAGATATATGTTGAGCGTTGTGATCCAAGAGGCAGAGCTACTTGTTAGCCTGGGAATACTCTGGTTTGAATTCAGACTGTCTTGCATGCCCAGACTCAGAGGATTCTAGGAAAGTTGAAAAACCAACATTGTTAGGGCTAAATCTTACTTGCCTTTTTATGTAAATAGTCTCTCTGAAGCCACTAAGTGGAGGAACAAACAGATTTGGCCCATAGATTATGACAGCAGAGTTAACCTCCAACTAATTTACTGTAACATCTGCTGGTCAACCAGAATTTCACCCCTCCTGCCTAGAAGATTGTCACAAGGCTTATGTACGTGGGGGAGAGTTTATAAAGCTAACAGTGGAAGAATTCACATATTCTGCTAACTAACCGGGCTACCCCACTTGGAAGGGTCAGTCTGTTAGTAGAAGCAGACAACAGTGGTGCATGCTTGGGGAGACCTCATATGGAAAAAGGAACGGATGAAAATAGAAATGTGGGAGTACTATGAAAAGGTGCATTTTCACTGAGCAGGAATCCTTTATGGAGAACAGAGACTATGATTTATGGCTTTTGAGCTATTACAAACTATAACAAAATACAAGATACAGATAATTGAAAAAAGACTATTTTCTTCTACTATGGGTAGGTTAATAAATTAAAGAGAGAGAGAAAATACATACTTCCCTGAACATCTGAGGCTCTTTTCAGCTTGTTAAACAAAGCAAGAGAAGCCACATATCCCAAAATAAATTATAAACAGACTTATTGATTTAGTACCCTTCCTAAAAACACTTTATTTAAGGGATGTGAAACAAAACAAAATATAACACAGCAACCAAGATTGCTAGGGGTATGAGAAGATTTGGTTTACAATATATATATTTAACTTATATTTTGCATTTTCTATAACTCAATATAACTTGCCATAAGCTTAACATTGGTACTTGAATTTAAAAAACTTATCTTCCACAAAAGTATTCTTCCTTTGAGGATTACCTTATAAAGCATGCATTCCATCTACATGTTTGAATAATATCTGCAGATAAATAAGAGACACTAGCCATATTAGCATAATCAATATACAATTTACAGAGCTACCCAGACAGAACAGAAATAAAACATGTGTGCCATTATTTTAGTATCTAATAATTACTGTCATTTCTGGAAGTATCTTTCTGCTTTTCCTCTCTCTTCATGTCCACATACAAACTAAGAAGAGATACTTATTGCCACCACCTATGCATAGATATTTAATATGATCAGGTAGATTAGTCACATAGCAGAGGCAAATTTAAGGTTCAGGCCTGCAAAGTGCTGAGCCTCTCAAATCCCATTTACATTCAATGGATTTTGTGGACTTGCAGCACTTTGCAGGGCCATGCCTTTAGAACATATTTTAATAAAAGGTTTAATTTGTATGGGGAATGCCAGCTGAAATCAATAAAGTGAGGGGTTAATTGCAGGATCACACCCTAAAGTAGTTCCTCTTGTTTATTCTTTCTCCACTTCCTCTACACCCTTCATGCTTTTTTTAAAAGTCATCATCAGCCAAATTCTCCCTATAGACATAGATACAAATACATATTCTCACTCCAACTGGTGCCAATGAAAGTCACAAATGTGACTCAGAGGACAATACAATCCTTCTTCAGTGAGGTTAGCAAACATATAATGTACACTACAAAACTGTATTAAGACATCTTGCATTCTTACTGGTCAGTAACCATCCTGATCCAACATCAGACAAGATCTAATTTTCCGAACCACCTTAAACAGTATCAATACACTTCCATTAAAGATACACTAGAGTGCGGCCTCTTTTATTAACTAAAATGGAGGGCTGAGGAGTTCATAAAATCAAATGTCTCAAAATTACAACAGGTACAGTGCAGAACTTGAAATATGGTGCACTGCATCACTTTCTTCTTGTCCTTCAAGCCACTGCAAAGCAATTTCCAATGCACCAACGGCATCAGAATCTGAAGGCACTGGAATTTGAAGCAACGTTGACTTGTTCTTTAATTGAGAGCACTTTCGTTGTATGATTCCCCACCCCCAGAAAAATGATTTATATAATTAATTGTTTGTGAAGACTGGTGTTCATAAAATTGAGGTTCTACTGTACCAAAGAAAAATTTCAAGTGCCATTTAATACAATTTTTAAAAAGTAATAATCCTATCAACAACTATACATATATTTGAGATAACACTGGAAAAGGAAGGAAGGGTTCAGTTTAGTTACATACCCTGCCTCCAATTATTTTTAAGCTATAATGTAATGATATTTTCTTAAAGCACAACTTACAAGTGTAAAGGATTCTTGGGGGAAGGGGTTGTTTAAAATAATAGAACTGAATGCTCATTATTATTACCAACCTTCATCCCCTCACACCTTCTTCTTCCTACAGACAGAGGCTGCCACACACCCCTCCTGACATTCTTATCCATTTTACACACTCTCCTCTCTAGCCTGTCCCTCTATTGAGCTGCTTTTTCAGTTACTCTTGTATAAAAGCTAAACTGGGAGCAGTGTAGCTCCCAATTCAGCTGTGTTGGTTGGACAATAGTATTCCTATGCTGAAACAGTAATATTTTCTTAGACAGCACCTAAGAAGATAACCTTTCAGGTTAGGCACATTTAAAAGAAACACACACACACACGCCCCTTTGGACTGTTCTCTTTCAGCCCTCATATTCTTTATTCAAGGATTACAGCGTCCCAATGTGACACACTGAATCATGTAAGGAGACAGTCAAGTCTATGGAATATTATGGGTGAGAAAGGCAGAACAGAGACTCCTTCCAGCCACACAGAATTCTAGTGTCTTTCTAAACTTAGAACCTATTTTGTTTTCAAGACAGTTAGACCAGTTTTGTGTACTGACCTTGCCTCCCTAATCTCTCATCGATGAAGAAACACTTGGACTATATTTTAAACTGTTTTTGTTAGTAAGTTTATAACAATACTATGCATTTTACAAAGTGCCATTCATCCAAGAATCTCCAAGTTTTTTATAACCTTTAAGTTTCACAATATCCCTATGAGGCATTATTATATAGTCGCACAGATAACGGAACTAAGGTGCTGAGGACCAAGTTCTCACTTTACTCCACCCCTTTTGCAGTAATACAAAAAGAAGCCAAACTGTTGCAATTCCACCGATCTCCCACTGGGTGCAGTCCATGCAATGTGAACAGGAACCCCTCCCTGCACACTGCAAGCAGTGTTCTAAAACATCCTGCAGGAGTGACAGTGTCATCCAGTGGGACCATAGCTATACAGATTTGCTGTACTGTCAGTAGACATTGCTAATAGTGCTGTTGCTCCGTGTCCTGCTAACAGGCTGTGGGAGAGGAGAGAGTCCTTTTTGCTCCCTTCCCCTGTACTTAGTTCATTTATTTCAACTGGATCTGGCTCCAAGAAATTAAGTGACTTCCTCAAGCTCACTCCAGGCCTCTATGTGCATGCTGCTGAGTGCCCCCAACTCCCATGAAAGTCAGGAAATGAGGAAAATCAGCACTTCTCAGGACCACTGCAAGGCACTGGCAGAGCAAGGAACTGCTTCAGGAGTCCCAACTCCGAGTCCAGTGCTCAGACCTTTTGGCAACCCTCCCTCCCTTCAGTGGCCACACTTAGCTGAAAGCTATTATTTACTTTCAAGAACATAATTATAGATAACCAGTCCAGCATGATAAAAATCAAGAAGTGAAAAGAATATCCAAGATAATTTTTTTGAGCAGTTACAAAGCCCTTTATGTAATAGTAATGGTTTCAGAGTTCAGATTCCTCATAATACACCTCTACCTCGATATAACACTGTCCTCGGGAGTCAAAAAATCTTACCGCGTTATAGGTGAAACCGCGTTATACTGAACTTGTTTTGATCCACCGGAGTGCGCAGCCCTCCCCTCCCCCCCGGAGCACTGCTTTACCGCGTTTTATCCGAATTCGTGTTATATCGGGCCGCGTTATATCGGGGTAGAGGTGTACAATACAGCTACACATAAACCATACGTTTTTTTCTCTCTCTCTCTAGTAACTTCCGTAAGGCATAGGTGATGTACATGGGCAGACGGACATAATTAAGAATTTAGGTTATTTTTGCAGGCCTCTACCTGCATCCTTACTTAGGAAAGAGGGGACTAATTAAATGTTTCCCACAAAAAGCTGAACTCTTTTAAAGAAAAGCACACCTGAAGCAATCTGATTTATGGATCACAGAGATTAGAAACAGAAATAACCACTGGCCAAAATGTTCAAACCTAGGTGACTGAATTTAAAAGTGATCTGTCAAAAGTGATGAGTACCTACAGCTTTGTGGATGCTCAACATCTCTGAATGGTCAGTTCACTTAGTTAGTCAGGCAACAAGATTTAGACTTTTTGGCCACTGACTCCATTTGCAAAACTATAGATATTAAACTATAGATATTAAACTAATGATGCACATTTATCTTAGTCAAAAGGCCAGTTCTTTCAGTATTAATTTGAATGAGCTAGGTTGTTCTTTGTCGAAATGTTTATCAGAGAGTTGCTTCCATAGAATTCACTTCTTTGTTTTACGATGTTGTACATCACCTTTTGTTCTTCCTTTTATCGTTCTTGTCTTTTACTTTTCTGCAACAAGAAAAGTACTCAGTGCTCACTCCCCTTCCTCTCTTGATTAACATTTGTATTTGGCTCACTAACCTTTTCCACTGAATCTATTCAACAGCTTCACCTTAAATCACAAGACATAAATCTTTTTCCCATGCTCTGGCTCTTAACTGCATAACCCAACCACTTCCCAGAAGTCACACACAAAGGCCAATAGTCAACCATTTCATCCACCTATTTTTAGGATGATAAAAAGTTGCATTGAGCATACATCTTGAAGTCCCTGTTGTTCTGAGATTAGAGGATCTGAGATTCCAAGGAACACAATTGCAAGGAAGGAAGTGAAGAATAACTAAAAGACATAAAGCAAACACACACACACACACACACATACCCCCACAAGCCCATCACACACATTGGTACTATCAGAAGTTAGAAAACATGTTGACACCATTAGGGAAAAAAACCCATAACCCTACCCCCCCAGGGTAATATACTTCAGAGCCAGAGCATGTTTTGTTGACTAACATATAGCTTCGCCTTATCAAGGGCATGGCCTCATAAAGTCACTTTATCTGATATGTGTAAAAGAAATATTTTACAATGAAGGGTTTTTTTCCCTGTTAAATCCCTTCAAGACATTAATGAGTCAACAATGGAAAGTGAAACTTTCTAGTTTTACAAAAGTATCCAGAGTGGGAAAATAAAAATCTCACTCAAAAATCAGCCATCAGGGAAGTTGTTTTCTAATGTTCATTAAGCAGGTAAATACAATCTGAGGTAAACAAGCTCTAAGTTTTACTCCAGATCCAGGACACTAAAAATTGGGGGGAACATTGAAATTCTGAATATTTTTCCCAACAGTGCTTATTTTTAGTAGGATATAAAGGTGTCAAATCCTGCTTCACCTAGGGCTCTTTGACCAAAGGCTAGCACAGCCAGATTGAACACATTTCTTTCTAGTTACCAATAAAGGAAAAAAGTGATGCAGTATCACTAAACAGCAAAACAATTCACACACCACAGAATAAATAAATAAATAAAATAATAAAAATGTACTACATCAAATTAAGTATACTGTAGGGTTTAAGAGATTCAAGAAGGGGGTGGGGAGTCAAACCTTGAAAGATACTGTACTTATTTAAAAATGGAATAATATTTCAGATGAATTACTAATGCAAACAGTAAGCCCTCTCTCCTGTTCCCATTGAAGTCAATGGGGGGTTGGGGAATACGACACCTGCCATTAATATCAGTGGTGCAGGATTCAGGATGTTTTTAAAATGTGGACAACTGACAAGACTCCTGTACTTAGAGTATACATAGTAAAAGAAGTTGAAGTGTAAGAACAAAAAGCTGCTGTAAATCATGCACAGTGGGTGTTCTTTAATCTATAGTATCTCTCCACTGAAAATAAATGTTACGCACATCCCAGAAGAATACAGGCCACATAATAAATGAATCCTGAAAAACATTTTTCTTCTTCTTCTACTTCAGCATTATGGAGTAAAAAAGTCTTCAAAAAATAGTAAAGTAATGCAAAAAATAACTTTTATGGTAAAAAAGAGTTTGTACAATTTTAACTAGTACTGTAATATTGAAGGAAAATATTCCTGATTTTAACTTCTTTTTGTGAAGGTACTAACGGCATCTTACACACATATGCCACAAAAGAACTGAAAGCAGAATTTTTGTAACCAGACTAAAAACTCAAGAAAGTAGGCGGACTGAATGAAAATGCTAATTGTAATGTGTTATAATAAAAATACCCCCAAGATCAGCCCAATCTTTTTTTGCTATAGCATAGTCCCCAGGCATATGGCTAACTACTGCCTGATCATTATCCTGGTTAAAACTAAAGCTACTGAAGTTTAGGAGGATTAATATCTAACAGAATTTATTTCATCTCTAATAATTGCTAAACTAGCATAATTACTCATACTTGAAGTGGAATGTGATACATGCTAAGAACCCAAGATGCCTAAAATTAAAGTTAAAACAAAAACAAAACTCACTACTGAACTCTGTATTCAAAGATTCATCTTTTGTCAGACTTCTATGCCAAGTGTTGCATAATGATTTAGAATTATTTAAAAGCTTCCCTTACACTATTTGACTATTACAAAGAGAACAATTGAACAACTTGAATGCTTACGTTTCAATTGCTTTGTAGTAAAAGCATTGCACAATACTTTTAAAACCAGACAGGTACCTTTCCACAGTCCAACAGATCAATCATACACAACTTCTGTTAGAGCAAAATTTAGTCCCCCCAAGGGGAAAAAATAAAATATATATATATATATATATATATATATATATATATATTTTATTTATAATTTTTAGCAATTATTATATATATATGACCACAATTCTGATTTAATTGAAATAGGATAAGAAAGTTGCATTTTCCCCATACCCAGTGGGACTAATACTGACGTTTGACAGTACCACAGGATCCTACGGAAAACTCCAAATATATTTCAGACAAAGGCTATGTCTACACTAACCAAGTAAGTTGACCTATGCTAGGCAACTCCAGCTATGTGAATAACGCAGCTGGACTCAACGTACCTTAGGTCGAGTTACCATGGGCTCAATGCCAAGGGGGAGGCGGGGTCGACGGGAGATTTTCTCCCGTCGACTTACCTTACTCTTCTCGTCAGGGGTAGAGTACAGGGGACGACTGGAGAGTGATCTGCAGCCGATCTGGCGGGTCTTTGCTAGACCCGCCAAATCGATCTCAGAGCATCGATCTCGGCTGTAGTGTAGACCTGCCCAAAATGTTTTTCCTTGAGATATCAGTATTCATACCACATTCTTAATCAGTGTTTCAAACAAAAAAGCATTTAATCCAGAAGATATCTACATGAAATTCTAACAGGCTTGGAGAGGGAGGGAGTTTAAGTCCTTTTCTCATTTACAAACACTTAACTAAAAAAAGGTAGAAAGGGTTTTTTTTTTTACAAAATTTATGAGATTTCAATACAGAGGCATCCATTTCATAACAAAGAAATTAAAGCCATTAAACCAGTTACACAGAATGAATTACAGGAAAGCATACAGCCTTTTAACAAATCTTAGATCATGGTGGAACATGTTATCCTACACGTCTCCATATTAAGAGCCTCTCTTGTTGCAAGAGTTAGCTGCAACTAGAAAACCCAAGCCATACTTCTAGTCCTTTTAAGGCATCTTTATCTAAAGATTTCAGCCTCATGGCAACTAACAGTTCAGTTCATAACTATTTACAGATAAAGGTTTCCAAGATACAAGTTCACCTGCTCCTGAGAAATGGTCCAATAGACTTGCACTGGTCCCAGAAAGCAATTGAATATCATTTTTGTAATCCTGAAGTTGATAAAGTCAGTCATAAACATTAGCCACATCAATGAGAATTACTTAAGGGGGAGCAACATTTTTTTTTTAATCAGACATGGGAATAATCTGGCAAGACAAAAAAAAGTCTAACTATAAATAGCCTGTACTATAACATTATAAGATGGTCATTTTAAATCCCTTTGAAATTTGATTTTTTATGTATGCTTTTGTGTTCAATATCTAATATTTGCCCTTTTTGGGTGGCCAAATAAAAGCCAACAATCCACTCATGCATCAAAACAAATGGTTTTGCTTTTCAGACCAAGTGGAATCTTATGAATGTTTTGTTCCCTCCCTATAAGATGATTATGCCAGAACCTCTGAGATCCTGAAACCAGGCCTTTCAGAAAAAGTTCTTTGGACCAGCCATACTAAAACTTTGAGTTGAGTTCAAAGGAATCATGCCAATAGTAATTGCTGTTTTTGTTTATGCTAGACTGTCTGCAGATTAGACTATAATCAATCTAATGACTAACATCCAGTCCATGTAATTTAGAGGTTGGACAGTGTGGGGGTGATAAACATTCAGCTAGTTGAGAAATTAAATAGAAGTGTTACTGTTTGATGGAGATTTGAATGTTAAATTCTTTCTTAACTATTGTTACTAATATAGCTACCTTTTTGTTACAATAATCCACTACCTTCTATCTTAAATACCAGTATGCCATAACATCTGGGCCTCGTATACAAGAAATGTATTATTGTTTCAAATATATTATAGAGAACTAGTCACATTAAATACACATGTAAATATGGGGATGAAATTTATCATCTTCATCCACTACCAACTTTGCAGAAGTTACAGTTGCAAATGCAGCCAAGACGGAAAGAGTACCTTGGTTTTCCTCAAAAGAGGGCACAACTCTAAGAAATGCAGGGCATTGCCCTGGTATCATTTCAAGATACATGCCCGTTTTAGGCAGAATATATGTATATAGTACAGTGAGCACATTTTTTCCTTCTCTTCTTTCTAGGAGCTAAACATTTAATATATTAAGCCACAGAATTATAAAACTGGGTTACTAAATATCAGTACCAGGAAATTCATTTTGAAGTGACAAAGAAAAATAAAAATGCTTAAATAAGTCCTCAGAGTTCAATGTTTCTATTAAATTTGTGGGACTCTACCAGCTCCCTGTGGTGGCTTATTTAACACCTACAATTTCTAGCGATTTTTCACACACAACTTTAGTCTAATGGATATGACCTGACTTTGGTTGAGAAGGATGGGATTTAAAGATACATTAGGACTGCCTTTTCATTCAAATTCGCTAATGAATATCTGGTTTTTTTTCCTCCCACAGATGACATGGATGACTACGTTTTCATAGCATCCATATATTTCTAAACAAATCATTTCTGATCAAAAAAAAACTTTAAGAACAAAAAACAAATACCCCCAAGTGAAAGAAAAAGGGTCAGTAACCTAAGTGTGATATCTTACAGAGTGTGCCAAGTTACAAAAGCGTTAGCCATTCAAGAAGCCAATTTAAACAAGACACAACTGAACTGCTCTTTACCCCTTGCCTCCTCAGTTCAGGAGGTCCCAAGTACAGCATCCTAAATACATTTAGGGCAATTCTGGCCCTCAAGCATTCTGAGTTTAAAAAGGAATATAAATGACCAGTCCTCCCTCACCATCTTCTCCTTTGCAACTTGGCTTTTTTGTAGCTTTCACACTTATATATAGCTGACCTGCACTACTTCCCCTCCCTTATTTTAGGTATGTGTTTAAGATTGTTTTGATCACATAGAACACATACAATAAGGATTCCTTTCTGAAAAATCACCACAAGAAATGGGATAAATAAACTAGCAAAATAAAATATAGGTCAATACTGATAAGTTTCATGCAACTGATTCTACGTATATTAAAAACAACCTAGCAGTTTAACTTCTTTTTAAAGATTAAGTCACTTAAGATATTCAAATTAAAAATCTTGTTTTAAATGTCTCTGGATGGAGAATTATTTGTTCACCTATGCCCAAGCATGTATTTACATATCCCTGAAGTGCTTTTCATAAACAACAATAGTCTTCCTTGTGCATAGGTAAATGTTTTTATTGTTTTTAAAATGTTGGGAGAGGGGGTAGCTATTGTTTACCCTACCTTGTTTCTGATTTATGTCAAAAGCTGGTACCTGTCAGCAAGAGTTACTAGGATAATTAGACTAAGACTATAGTAACCAGCAAACCTAAAAGAGGAAAAAACAAACAGAAGAAAACTAATTCACAAACGTATTTTCAAAAAACAAAAGACATTTAGTCATAAGTGAGTTAACACCCACCATTTCTAATGAACATTACTTTCATGCATTCAACATACAAACTCCCCAAAATTCAACTGTCATTTTGTTTTTATGTATTTACCTGCCTTGTGTCACTATTCCCCTAAGATACAAGTTTCAAATTATGTTATCAAAAGTGACAGCCATATCAGAAATATATTTTAAACCTTTTTCCATCAGAAAAAGTTACTAAGTACATGACAAATTGCAAATTTACTTTGTAGCTCATGTTTTGTTTAGCCATGGAAACAGTACTCATGAATTTAAAGAGCTTCTTTACATAGATGTATATAATAATTTAATTTAGATGAGAAACAGTTTGGAAAAAACTGTTTACTTTTAAACTACAGATCTTGCTTATCTCCTAATGATTAAGCTACTAATCATTAAAAGGAACCTAAAATCAATGTTGCATTTAGGTTTCTGTTGAAATTCTAACAAACAACATTTGCAATGTTACTCACAGCTATTGTTTCTTCATAAAAAATTAAGATGAAATATTTGATGGACACAGCATTTTCAATTTAAATGCTATAAAATAATCTTTAAACTTCTCAGCTGATTCATGCTGCTATCCCACCTAGAAATCTTACAATCAGATTGTCCTCAGCTCAGAATATTACTAATCCACTCAAAAATGGACACTATTCAAGAAAAATAAAATGGGAAAATGAAAAAAGTCAGATATTTGAACAAAGGCCACCAAGAATGATAATCTGCTTCTTAAGAATAATTACTGCTGCAATAATTACACATGATGATTGATCTACTATTTGTATTTTTAATGGAGAAATAATAAATATGGCACGATACACATTTCTTCACTGTATCTGTGTTAAATATTTAACAGTTTCTTACGTGTATAGTATACTGTCACTAAAACTCAAGCCACTCCATCTGAAATCTAGGATTTTGCTATTTGCTCATTTTAGGAAATCTTAGGCTACTAGTACAAAAAGCAGACTATGCTCAGACCTACACATAAAATGGAAGCTGAATTTTTGAGTTAATTTAAGTGTTATTTACAGAAAGGCACTTGAAAAAACATGTTTTCATTCTGCAAAATGTGAGTACCACACATACATATGCTTATATAAATTAGTATGATGAAAACATGGTTCTATTCCGAGAGAACAATTTACACCACTTTCCCATTCATTTTGTGTTTCTTTATCTGTACTAGATTTGTAATTCCAACTCTGTATTTGTTCAGTTCAACTTTTCTAACATCTATAAATATGACCAACTGATGTCCTACTTATGGGCCATAAAAATCATATGGGCATGTAAATAAACCCTCATTAGGGAAGTCCAGAACTAAATGAATGCACAACCAATAAAACTTTGTCGATTCATTTTAAAAGATAAGTGAAGAGCACCACATTTGTTCTTCACACACTGATGAACAAAAGCACTACTGAACTGTACAAACTTCAGTAAATTTTAAATATATGACTGCAAAAGAATGCAAGGCAGCAAGTTCAAGACACTATCTCCTTTTGAAATATTTGGAAGAAAAGAAAAAAAAGAAATAGAACCCGATCCAAAGCCCACTGAAGTCAACTGAAAGACTTTGGAAGGGGAACTTTGAGAGTTTTGTTTTAAGCAAATGAAACACTATTTTTAATGGGTCCTGCTGTACATGTTTATAGAAGCTGATCCTGCTCCACTGAGAATTGAATAATTGTGTGGACTTCAATGCAATTAACTCCTGATTTACACCAGTGTAGCTGAGACAAGACTTAAGGCCTGTTCCTTTTACACTAGGAAAGAGCTCAGAGGCACATCCCCCCCAGCACCCTTCCAGGGTCTGTATTCACAGCATGCACAACCCTCCAGGCTTCCAAGTTCCCAGCTCTTTACTATGGCAGGCCTTCTTCCTTCGCCCCCACCCCCTCCACGTCTGACCCATTATGGGCTGGAGCAGCGTGTGTTTGACTCGGCCTCGCAACAGCTCCGGAGCAAGGGGCAAAGCCAAGTGATGATGACAGAGCCCCCGCCCAAGAGGGAAGCCGAATTTGGGTGGGACCAGCGTTCCCCCGACCAGGCCAGCTCGCAGCCCTGTCTCTGCCCAGCCCAGGCACTGGGGTTACTGGGGCAGGACCAGGACCACGGAAAGCCACAAACTGGCGGGAGGGGGGGCAAAGGCCGGGGAGGATGCTACGGCCAGCGCCTTCCTCGTCCCGGCTGGGGAGGGCGAAGAAAGCGCCGGGCGGGGGCGGGAGGCAGCCGTGTGGGGCCGGCCCAGGGGCGGGGGAGGCGGCAGCAGATGGGAGCAGGAGCGGGGGAGGCAGCCACGCTGGGGGGCGGCGCAGACGGACTCTCTCCCCGGGACGTTCCCGGGCCCCGCCACATTCTCACAAGCCGCCCTTTGTCCTCCTCCTCCTCCCCCCGGGCCTCTGCGCCCTGCTCGCGGGCGGGGGCTCGGGCGCCTTCCTGGAGGCTCCCTCCAGGGGGTTTCTCCTCCCCCCTCTCTCAGTGCCCCCCCCCCCGAGCGCGAGCTCTCCCCTGGCACACACACACACACCCCCCCCAGCAGGCGAGGAGG